>NW_023310244.1:0-4657 GCF_011077185.1 Oxyura jamaicensis | reverse complement strand
CCTTTAAGGTACCTGTGGAGTGCGATAAGGTCACCCCTGAGCCTCCTTTTCTCCAGGCTGAACAATCCCAGCTCCCTCAGCCGCTCCTCAGAAGACTTGTTCTCCAGACCCTTCACCAGCTTCGTAGCCTTTCTCTGGACTTGCTCAAGCACCTCGATGTCCTTCTTGTAGTGAGGGGCCCAAAGGTGAACACAGTACTCGAGGTGCGGCCTCACCAGAGCCGAGTACAGGGGGACAATCACTTCCCTGGACCTGCTGGCCACACTGCTTCTCATACAGGCCAGGATGCTATTGGCCTTCTTGGCTGCCTGAGCTCACTGCTGGCTCATATTCAGCCGACTGTCAACCAATACTCCCAGGTCCTTCTCTGCCAGGCAGCTTTCTAACCACTCATCTCCCAGCCTGTAGCGCTGCTTGGGGTTGTTGTGCCCCAGGTGCAGGACCCAGCACTTGGCCTTGTTGAACTTCATACCATTGGCCTCAGCCCATCGGTCCAGCCTATCCAGATCCTCCTGCAGAGTCTTCCTACCCTCAAGCAGATCGACACACGCACCCAAATTGATGTTGTCTGCAAACTTACTGAGGGTGCACTTCATCCCCTCATCCAGATCATTGATAAAGATATTACAGGACTGGCCCCAGTACTAAGCCCTGGAGGACTCCATGAGTGACCGGCCTCCAACTGGATTTAACTCCATTCACCAGGACTCTTTGGGCCCAGCTATCCAGACAGTTTTTAACCCAATGAAGCGTACCCCAGTCCAAGCCATGAGCAGCCAGATTGTTCAGGAGAATGCTGTGGGAAATAGCGTCAAAAGCCTTACTGAAATCAAGGTAGACCACATCCACAGCCTTTCCCTCGTCCACTAAGCGTGTCAATTTGAAAAGCAATCATGGTAGTGATGACATACAGTATTAGATAATAATTAACATAACAAAATTCAGCTAATGGGCTATTCTCACTCAGTATTGTGAAATGTGTTTATTTAGTTTATATAGTTGAGGATCGTAGTATCCAGAAATATATAATTACCATTGGTAGAAGATTAAAAGAGCTAAGAGAAACTGGGATGATGCCTCAGACACCACCTTTGGGATTTGCAATTCACCGGTTAAAACCAGGAGATGGGGTTCTAATAAAAACATGGAAAGAAGAAAGCTTATCTCCCCTCTGGGAAGGACCTCTTCTTGTTTTATTAACAAGAAAAGAGCCGATATTTATTAACTGTTATCTATTAGCTGTTATCTATTAACAAGGAAACAGCTGTGAGAACTGCTGAAAAAGGATGGACACATGTCATGACTAAAAGGTCCAGTGGAAGAGTGGAAAGTAACATCGGAACCAGGAGAAACTAAACTAACAGATGGACTTGAAAAAGCCTTCATCAGAGTGTAAGCTAAGTTGCTGTGGGAATTTTATTGTAATTACTCCTTTATTGTAATTACTCCAAATTTATTGTAATTACTCCTGTAAAATTAGTAAACAAAGAACTTCTTGAATAGATACCTCTTAAGGGGAGAGATTTGTCAATAACAGGGATCAGTTAAGCGTTATCCCCTGAAGGTACCGAGAAGGTACATCTGCAGTGTACACCCCTTTAAGATTAGGGAAGAGGGCAAGACCGGATAAGGAACTGGTGCTGCGGCTAGGAAGGTCTGCCAAGGGCTGCAACCCCTTCGGGCTGTGACCGCCGAGCACTATGGCCCTTACCGGACCTCTTCTAGTCCTACTTGGGGTCAGTTTCTTGGCCCAAGCTACGGCCAACAACTGCAGTCAACTACTAGAAAAGGATGCTTGAGCTCCCAGACATTGGTGTATCATACTGTCTATGACTGTAAAGGCCAGAAAAGAGGAAGCTGCATTTTTAACCTAACTCAGTACGCTCTATGCAGATAAATTAATTGGAACAAGTGAAATTGTAACCACCCTGAATACCTCAGTGTCAATAACCTTTGATGCCTGTGATATTATAGATGAAGACCCATATACTGATTGCGGAAGCCTGAGTTGGAAGAGATATAGTAACCAGCCCAAGTACATTTGTCCTAGAAAGGGTGGAACAGTGGCTTCTGTGTGTTACACTGATTGGATAAGAGATGATCCGTGGGAGAGGAGTTATCATTACTGTGGACCCTCAAATTGGGGTTGTGCTTGTTGGAGTACGGATCCTGGGGCTATAAGACACCAATAGATATGCTTAATAGAATAATTAGGTTGCAAGCTGTAGTAGAAATAGTTGTGAATAAAACTGGAGATGCACTCGGATTAATTGCAAAACAAAATACCAAGATGAGAACTGCTTTGTATCAAAATTGCTTAGCTTTAGATTATTTGCTAGCACAAGAAGGAGGAGTCTGTGGAAAATTTAACCTTAAGTAACTGCTGTTTAGATATTGATGATGAAGGAAAAGCTGTGAATGAACTTGTAAAAATAAATGAAGAAAATTGCGCATGTCCCAGTTCAAACTTGGAATGAAATCAATTTAAGAGAATTATTGAGGGACTTTATGGGTAGTGGTTGGCTTACTAGAATCAGGATAGTTGTATTGGGAATATGTGGAGGGTTGTTTAATAATTCAAAAATTCCATGTTTAATACCCTGTTTTACCAGACTAATACACTCGGTTATACAAGGAATGCAAATATCTGTGGTACCTGTTGACCCAGAACCAGGGAAAGGGAAAACCCATTCCCTGATGATAATAAAAACAAAAGAGGATCCAAAATTGGTACCAATTTGGCAAGTATTGACTCGATTGAATAATAATAATAATTAAAAAAAAAAAAAAAAAAAAAACACAAATCAATACCATGAAAAAATAAAATGGGGGATTGTGAAATGTGTTTATTTGATTCGTGTCAGTATGGAACAATGCTAGGGCCGCATGATGAAATATAAACTCCTATTTAAGAAAAACAGAGTGATTAGTGTACATAGTTGTTGTGGTTTAACCCGGCTGGCAGCTAAACACTACACAGCCGTTCGCTCACCCTCCCCCCTCCCTCTCTGGGATGGGGGAGAGAAACGGGAAAGTGAAGCCTGTGAGTTGAGATAAAGACAGTTTATTAAGATAGAAAATAATAATGATAATAATAATAATATGTACAAACAAGTGATGCACAATGCAATTGCTCACCACCCGCTGACCGATGCCCAGCCCAACCCCGAGCAGCCGGCCCCCCACCCCGGCTAGCCACCCCTATATATTGTTTAGCATGACGTCAGATGGTATGGAATACCCCTTTGGCCAGTTTGGGTCAGCTGTCCTGGGTCTGTCCCCTCCCAGCTGTTGCTGCACCCCCAGCCTGCCCGCTGGCAGGACAGAGTGAGAAGCTGAAAAGTCCTTGGCTTAGTATAAGCAGTGCTCTGCAGCAATTAAAACATCAGCATGTTATCAGCAGGCTTCTCATCCTAATCCAAAACATAGCACCCTACCAGCTACTAGGAGGGAAAATAACTGTCCTAACTGAAACCAGGACATATATCCACCCCTTATTCCATACCATTTATGTCATGCTCAGGTTACACTTTTTCCAATACATTCTAGTTAATCACTATTTTCATCTATGGTAGTGATGACACACAGTATTATATAATAATTAACATGATACATCTCAACTCATGGGCTATTCTCACCCAGTATTAAATCCCCTTGAGGTACACACCGGACCTCCCCATTCTTTTGCATTACCCACCAAGTGCATCCAGGTCCTTGAGCAAAAGCAATCCCACGAATGGGTTTGCCTTTTCCTGAGGCAGGAGTAGCCCAAACTGTTTTACCTAGCATATTTCTTACATGCACTACAGGAACTTTATCCCCTTCTACTGTACGTAGCAGGTTTGATTGGGCAGGTCCAGCTCGATTGGCAGATCCCCTAGTATTGACTAACCAGGTGGCCTTTGCCAAATGTGTGTCCCAATTTCTGAATGTCCCAGCACCCATTGCTTTCAGTGTAGTCTTTAACAGTCCATTGTATCGCTCAACTTTACCGGAGGCTGGTGCGTGATAGGGGATGTGATACACCCACTCAATACCATGTTCTTTGGCCCAAGTATCTATAAGGTTGTTTCGGAAATGAGTCCCATTGTCTGACTCAATTCTTTCTGGGGTGCCATGTCGCCATAGCACTTGCTTTTCAAGGCCCAGGATAGTGTTTCGGGCAGTGGCATGGGGCACAGGATATGTTTCCAGCCACCCAGTGGTTGCTTCCACCATTGTAAGTACGTGGCGCTTACCATTGCGGGTTTGAGGGAGTGTGATGTAATCAATTTGCCAGGCCTCTCCATATTTATATTTCAGCCATCGTCCCCCGTACCAAAGAGGCTTTGACCGTTTGGCTTGCTTGATTGCAGCACATGTTTCACAATCATGAATAACCTGTGCTATAGTGTCCATGGTCAGGTCCACCCCTTGATCACGAGCCCATCTGTATGTTGCATCTCTGCCTTGATGGCCCGAGGTTTCATGGGCCCATCGGGCTATAAATAGTTCACCCTTATGTTGCCAGTCCAGGTCCACCTGAGCCACTTCAATCTTGGCAGCCTGATCCACCTGCTGGTTGTTTTGATGTTCTTCAGTAGCCCGATTCTTGGGCACATGAGCATCTACATGGCGTACCTTTACAACCAGGTTCTCTACCCGGGCAGCAATATCT
>NW_023310243.1:0-1285 GCF_011077185.1 Oxyura jamaicensis | reverse complement strand
CCCAGCGTCACCGTTGGGGTCGGGGCTTTGGGCTGGGGTCCCGTGGGTGCTGCGGGGGTCCCGTGGGTGCCCTGCCCCGTCACCCGCCCTGTTCCTCCTCGTGTCCCCCCCCCCCATCCCGCAGAAATACCCGCCCCGTAAGGACATGGTGCGAGCGGTGTCCATCCAGACGGGCTACCTGGTGGAGGGGAAGGGAGCCAAGAGCTGCACCATCACCTACCTGGCACAGGTGGACCCCAAAGGTGAGGGGGGGGCCCCGCTCCTGCTTCGGGGGGCTCAGCCCCCCCGGCTTCACCGCGTCCTGAGGGGTCGGCAGAGGCTGTAAGCGCTGCTGGGAGGGGAGGATGCCCCGGGCCTGGGCGGCTTGGTGCAGACACGGTTTGGAGAGGGGGTTTGGGGATAGGTGACAGCGGGGGGGGACAGGGGGGGGCTGGAGCCAGACTGGTCCCAGTCGGGGCACTGGTGCCACACCGCTCAGGGCACCTGGGGCAAGGGGGGAACGCGGGACGTGCCTGTCCCGGGTCCCCTGGGTGCGCCCAGAAGCTCGGCTTGGCTTCAACCCCGTTTTCCCTGCACCATCCTTCCCCCCTCGCCCCTTTGCCGGAGGGGTCCTGGAGCCCCCCCTGCCCCCCCGATCCCCAAGGGGGGGGGTCCCCAGCGCTGCAGGGGGGGTGTGAGGGGGGTGCCAGCCTCATCCCATCTCCCTTTGTCTCCTCTTCACAGGTTCGCTGCCGAAGTGGGTGGTGAACAAATCCTCGCAGTTCCTGGCCCCCAAGGTGAGTCGGGGGCTCCGGGGGACGGGACGGGACGGGGGGGAGGCTTGGAGCCGGCACCCCCCCCCCTCCACGGCGAACCCCCCAACCCGTTGCGCCCGTGGCAGGCGATGAAGAAGATGTACAAGGCGTGCCTCAAGTACCCGGAGTGGAAGCTGAAGCACAACCCGCGCTTCAAGCCCTGGCTGTTCCCCGAGCAGAGCACGCTGCCGGCCCTGGCGCTGTCCGAGCTCTCCATCCAGCACGCCGACTCGCTGGAGAACATCGACGAGAGCTCCCTCTCCGAGACCAAAGACGACCGCGGCGAGGCCAGCGACGAGGACAGCGTTAACTGAGACCCCCCCCCCCCGTCCCCCCCCCCCCCCCCCCCCCCCCCCCGAGCCCCCCGGGGGGCGTTGGTTTTGGCCCCGTGCCCGCCTGTGTCTCCTGCACGCCCGTGCACGCGCGCACCCCCGCTTCTGCCTCGGGGCCCGCGGCCGTGCCGGGCACCCCCAGCTCCTGGGGGGGGGGGG
>NW_023310242.1:0-3303 GCF_011077185.1 Oxyura jamaicensis | reverse complement strand
TTTAAATTCAGAGTTACTACGGAAAATAAAGCTTTTGTGTTTCTACCGATTTACCTTTGATGTAGGATACTTGAAATGTTATATATCCCAATCTGAATTAGTTTTGTTTAATTAATTGCAATGTCTGCATTAGTTTAGATTCAATAACTAAATATGTTTGGTGGCAAACATCCATTTTGGAAACTTTGTTTTGTAGTTCCTGAAGAATTGATGTAGAATCCTCTGAAACGACCTTCCGGAGAGCCGCACAGACGTCCAGAGGTCCAAAATTCTACAGTGGAATTCGTTGCTTCTGCTGACTACATGGTGAAAAAAAAAATAAAAACGTTTTCATGTGGATTTTCCACAAAATTGCACATTAATATAAATTAACATTGCTTATTCCTCCAGCGGTACATATTAATTTTCCCATGAGGTCCTCTAAGACCAAAGAAAAGTTCCTGTTTGAATTTTGGCCAAAGTATATCTTGGGAAATTTGTCAGTTAAAGGCAGTTTCAATGGGTGTAGCTGTCCTGTGCAGTTGAACATTGTAGAGTCTGTTTGGAGTCTGATGCAATCTAGTTTCTGGGTCTTTCTCACATTAGGAAAAGGTTTTGAAAGACCGGTAGTGAAAGAATGAAAGAATTAAGTTGGGTTCCATTTTTGACTTAGTAATCTCACAAACATGATCCTAACTAGGAATCAACCTAGAATTGCTGTGGTAGTATCCTTGTTAGAAGGATAAACAAGGCTTGGAAAGAGGTCCTGTTCATAAGGACACTATAACCACAGCAAAAATAAATGGTTTTCTTGAATTAGAATTGGAACAGGGTAGCCAAGGTATTTTCAAGTGAACCAATACAGCTTGTTACATGCTTGGAAAAAGGTTGAGGTAGAATATTGCGTTGTCCACATTCAGAAAGACTAGTTTTGAAGAGCAAATTCTGTATTTGGCAGAAAAAAAATAACACCTAATGATTGAGTTTACTGTTGGAAGGAGAGACTGAAATATCCAATTTCCACTCAGAAGTCTAACTTGTGCTTCTTGCAAATGGGGTTTATTAACCACCAGGAATTGTGTTCAAATCTATTCACCTGACTTTTAGTTCTTTAATTCATTTTATTGAATGATGTGTTTTTTGGATTATTCTAAGTATTACCTTTGCCCACTTCCCTTTCTAATGACTTAGCACTTTTACTATTTTGTTTAATCTGATTTTTGAATTCTTTTATTTTTTTAGTGCTCTTTTATTTTAGTGCTCTTTATTTTTTTAGTGCTATTTTATTTTTTTAGTGCTCTTTTATGTTTCAGATCAGCAAAAGATTCATAGAATCTTTTCTGTCTGGTCCCAGCGTCTTCATGACTCCCTGTGATGCGTTGCCTGGCCCTGATTGGCTGGCTAGCCATTGCTAGCTGTATTGCAACTGGCTTGTCATCAATAGGGGGTGTGTCTTCCCCTCCCTATACAAGGGCCAAGGGAGACAATGGGAAACAGTGTTGGGGTGGCAGAAGGACGAGGGGGAGGAGAAGGAGGAGGAGGGGGAGGAGGAGGAGAATGAAGGAGGAGGAGGAGGAGGAGGAGCTGGTGGGGGTAGTGGTGGGGGAGGAGGAGGAGGAGGAGGAGGAAGAGTAGGAAGAGGAGGAGAAGGAGGAGAAAGACGTGGAGGAGGAGGAGGTGATGGTGGTGCACGAGATGGTGGTGGTAGGAGAAGAGGTGGTGGACGAGGAGATGGAAGATTCAGGATTCATACAATCTTTTTGTTCTTTTCTTTCTTTTTTCTTTTTTTTTTTTTTTTTTTTTTTAACATCGGGGACTTCTGAGTGCAATGTTATGCCGTTACGCCTTTATTATCCTCCCTGTACGCCCTTAAAGGAGTAAGGGTTTGTGCTGTAGAAGTGCAGAAGTGAGAACACAGCAGACACAGCCGTGTAATGCAGGTGAAAGAAGGAGAATTGTGGCTGTAGAGTGGAAATTCCTCAACTTCTCATGTTTATCACCATTCTTTCTAAAACACGACTTTTACATGCTCATCTGAAGTGAAAAGGAATTGACAATTGAAGGCCCAACCGCCTCCTTGGGGTCTCAGGTCCCTCACACAGAAGGCTCCTGCCTGCCCCTGACACACGTACAAATGCTGCACCGAGGCAATGACCTGAGGGCCAGCAGAGAGATTGCAGGATTCCTGTGGCTTCACTTCTGGCAGAAGCTTCCTGGCCACCTTGCTGTGCGTGCCCCTCACAAGGCCATGGTGGTACTAATGACCTTGAGCCCAGAGATGTGAGGAGCAATTGCCAGGGATCACAAAGTGTGCAAAGGTGGCTTCTCTGGGAGGCTCTGGTGGTGAGCACTGCCTATCGCTCCTAGTTCTAGTTCCGTTTGTGACTCAGTAGGACCATGGCACCGTGGCCCTGTAAGGCAGCAGCTGACTGGTCCCAGCATCTTCATGAGATTGTGGAGGTGGTGTTGGAAGAGGAGAAGGAGGAAGAGGAAGAGGAGTAGTTGGAGGTGGAGCTGGAGCCGGTGGGGGAGGAGGAGGAGGTGGTAGAGGTGGTGGTGGACGAGGAGATGGAAGGCTCAGGATTTATAGAATCTTTTTTCTTCCTTTTTTTTTTTTTTTTTTTTTTTTTAAAGAAAGGGACTTTTGAGTGCAATGTTATGCAGTTACGTCTTTAGAATCCCCCCTGTATGCACTGAAAGCAGTGAGGGTTTCCAAGCGTATTTACAGAACGCAAGTATCATTCTTTGTACACATCCATTCCTTGAGCAAACCAAGAGGAACCAAAGGATTACCTGGGGCAGACACGCATCTCCATGGGCACCCAGGATCATCCCTGGAACACCCAAGCATCTCCACACAGCAGCCATGCACCTCCCTAGAGCAAGCGGGCATCTCCCTGGGGCACAGAAGTGTCGTCTTGGAGCTCCAAAACCCCACACTGTTCAAGCATTTCTCTCGAGCACCCACGCAGCTTCCTGCATCCCCAGGCATCTTCTTTCCTGCTTCTGGGCAAGGCAGAAACAGGAGCTGCAGAAAAGGAAAGTGAGCTACCCTCTGCTTACACAGTGGCTTTGTCAGCTAGAAATTTTCAGACAGTTTAATCCATCTTGTGGCTACCAGAGCTGCAGAGCAGGCCTGGGCACAAATCGTGGGGACCAGCTCTGGGAAGCAACTGTGTGGCAAGAGCTTTGGAACAGTTGTTCTGAGCAGGTGTGGCAACCAGGTCTTGGTACTGCTCTGGGCAGTATGTTAGCTGGGGGGTAGGGGTGTGGAACACCCATGCCTTTTTGTGCATCTTTACCCCCAGAAACTTCCCCCCCCCC
>NW_023310241.1:0-3224 GCF_011077185.1 Oxyura jamaicensis | reverse complement strand
GTACTGGGACCAGTCCTCTTTAACATCTTCATCGATGATCTGGACGAGGGGATCGAGTGCGCCCTCAGCAGGTTTGCAGACGACACCAAGTTAGGTGCGTGTGTCGATCTGCTCAAGGGTAGGAAGGCTCTGCAGGAGGATCTGGATAGGCTGCACCGATGGGCCGAGGCCAACGGTATGAAGTTCAACGAGGCCAAGTGCTGGGTCCTGCACCTGGGGCCCAACAACAACAAACAGCGCTACAGGCTGGGAGATGTGTGGTTAGAAAGCTGCCTGGCAGAGCAGGACCTGGGAGTATTGGTTGACAGTCGTCTGAATATGAGCCAGCAGTGTGCTCAGGTGGCCAAGAAGGCCAGCAGCATCCTGGCTTGCGTAAGAAGCAGCGTGGCCAGCAGGTCCAGGGAAGTGATTGTCCCCCTGTACTCGGCTCTGGTGAGGCCGCACCTCGAGTACTGTGTTCAGTTTTGGGCCCCTCGCTACAAGAAGGACATGGAGGTGCTCGAGCGAGTCCAGAGAAGGGCTACGAAGCTGGTGAAGGGTCTGGAGAACAAGTCTTACGAGGAGCGGCTGAGGGAGCTGGGACTCTTTAGCCTGGAGAAGAGGAGGCTCAGGGGCGACCTTATTGCACTCTACAGGTACCTGAAGGGAGGCTGTAGCGAGGTGGCGGTAGGTCTATTCTCCCACGTGCCTGGTGACAGGACGAGGGGGAATGGGCGAAAGTTGCGCCAGGGGAGGTTTAGGTTAGATATTAGGAAGAACTTCTTTACCGAAAGGGTTGTTAGACACTGGAACGGGCTGCCCAGGGAAGTGGTGGAGTCACCATCCCTGGAGATCTTTAAAAGACGTTTAGATGTAGAGCTTAGGGATATGGTTTAGTGGAAGACATGTTAGCATTAGGTAGGAGCTTGGACTCGGTGATCTTGGACGTCTCTTCCAACCTAGACTATTCTGTGATTCTGTGATTCTGTGATTCTGCTGGGAGCAATTTTGATGGGAGAAATTCGCGCCGTACCTCTTGTCTCGGGTTCTTCTTAGGGTTCAGCTCAATGTTCCTGTTGGTTTAAGCTTTATGTTGTTTGGAAAGAGCAAAGGCGCTGAGTCCTGTTGTTTGTGATGTTCCGTAAAGGCTGTCCAAGGGCATTGAGGTGTACGCAAATGATTCTGCTGGGAGCAGTTTTTGATGGGAGAAAGTGGCGCCTTACCTGTACTCTCATGTCCTTCTTAGGGTTCGGCTCAGTGTTGCAATGAGAGATACGTTGATAGTTGTTTGGAGAGAGCTAAGACACAGTGTCCTGTTGTGTGTGGGGTTGCGTAAAGTATCCCCAAGGGAATTTATGTGTACCCAAATTCTTCTGCTGGGAGCATTTTTTGATGGGATAAAGTGGTGCCGTACCTCTTGTCTCGGGTTCTTCTTGGGGTTCGGTTCAATGTTTCTGTTGGTTTAATCTTAAGGTTGTTTGGAAAGAGCGAAGGCGCAGAGTCCTGTTGTGTGTGGGGTTGCGTAAAGGCTGTCCAAGGGCATTGAGGTGTACAGAAATGCTTCTGCTGGGATCACTTTTTGATCGGCTAAATTGGAGCCGTACGTGTTTTCTAGGGTCCTCCTTAGTGATTGGCTCAGTGTTCCGGTGAGTGTTAAGCTTAAGGTTGTATGGAAAGATCGAAGGCGTACAGTCCTGTTCTGTGTGGGGCTATGTAAAGGCTCCCCAAGGGCATTGAGTTGTACAGAAATGCTTCTGTTGGGGGTAGTTTTTGATGGGCGAAAGTGGAGCTGTACGTGTTTTCTAGGGTCCTACTTACGGATCGGCACACTGTTTCGGTTAGGGTTAAGCTTAAGTTTGTTTGGAAAGACTGAAGGGGCTGAGTCCTATTCTGTGTGGAGTGCGCAGAAGTTCCCCAAGGGCTTTGAGGTGTACCCAAATGCGTCTGCTGGGAGCATTTTTTGATGGGAGGAAGTGGCGCCGTACGTGTTTTCTAGGGTCTTCCTTAGGGTTCCTATCACTGTTCCGGTTAGGGTTAACCTTAAGGTTGTTTGGAAACAGCGAAGGCGCAGAGTTGTGTGTGTAGGGTTCATAACGGTTCCCAAGGGCACTGAGGTGTACCCAAATTCTTCTGCTGGGAGCACTTTTTGATCGGAGAAAGTGGTGCCGTACCTGCTTTCTCGTGTCCTTCCTGGGGTTTGGCTCACTGTTCCGGCTAGGGTTAAGCTTAAGGTTGTTTGGAAAGTGCGAAGGCACAGTCCTTTTGTGTGTGGAGTTGCATAAAGGATCCCCAAGGGAATTTATGTGTACCCTAATTCTTCTGTTTGGACCATTTTTTGATGGGAGAAAGTGGCGCCGTACCTGTTTTCTCCTGTGTTTAGGGTTCGGCTCACTGTTCCGTTTAGAGTTACCTTTAGAGTTGTTTGGAAAGAGCGAAGGTGCCGAGTCCTGTTGTGTGTGGGGTTGTGTATAGGTTCCCCAAGGGCTTTGACATGTACCCAAATGCTTCTGCTGGGAGCGCTTTTTGATGGGAGAAAGTGGCACAGTACCCATTGTCTCGTGTCCTTCTTAGGGTTCGGCTCAGTGTTCCCTTTAGGGTTAAGCCTAATGTTGTTTGGAAAGAGTCCTGTTATCTGTGGGGTTGCGTAAAGGCTCCCCACGGGAATTCAGGTGTACCCAAATGCTTATGCTGGGAGCACTTTTTGATGGGAGAAAATAGCGCCGTATGCAGTTTCTATGGTCCTACTTAGGGTAGGTCTCACGGTTCCGGTTAGAGCTAAGCTTAAGGTTGTTTGGAAAGAGTGCAGGCGCAGAGTCCTGTTGTGTGTGGGGTTGCGTAAAGGCTGTCCAAGGGCTTTGAGGTGTACAGAAATGCTTCTCCTGGGAGCACATTTTGATGGGCGAAAGTAGAGCCGTATGTGTTTTCTAGGGTACTCCTTAGGGTTCGGCTCAGTTTTCCGGTTAGGGATAAGCTTAAGGTTGTTTGCAAAGAGTGAAGGCGCAGAGTCCTGTTGTTTGTGGGGTTCCGTAAAGACTCCCCAAGGGCTTTGATGTATACCCAAATGCTTCTCCTGGGAGAGCTTTTTGATGGGAGAAAGTGGCACTGTACCTGTTGTCTCGGGTCCTTCTTAGGGTTTGGCTCAGTGTTCCCTTTAGGGTTAAGCCTAATGTGGTTTGGAAAGAGCAAAGGCACAGAGCTCTGTTGTGTGTGGGGTTGCGTAAAGTATCCCCAAGGGAATTTATGTG
>NW_023310240.1:0-1328 GCF_011077185.1 Oxyura jamaicensis | reverse complement strand
CCCCCCCCCCGGGACCCCCCCTCTCCCCCTTCCCGACCTCCGGGAGGAGGGATTGGGGTGGGGAACGAGGCTTGAACCCCCCCCCCCCACACACACACCCCCCACTTTGATTCTCGCCCTCGCTCCAGGCTAAATTCAGGAGCCTGAGGATCGTCAGCACGGCCGCGCTGGGGGTCCCGGGGGGCAGCGCGCTGGTGCTGGGGGAGGCGGCTCAGCGCAGGGAGGTAGGAGCTGCGGGACCCCCGGCGGGGGGACTGGGGGGGGTCACCCTGCCCCCCCCTGCCCCCCTCGGTGCTCCCCAGGGACCTCTTTTCTTGCAGACGGTGCTGGAAATCATCCAGGCCAAGCGGGTGCCCGTCTCCCTGTGGATCCTGGTGGGCAGCATCCTGGGGGGGCTGCTCCTGCTGGCGCTCATCATCTTCTGCCTGTGGAGGGTGAGAGCCGGGTGGGGGGGTGGGGAACACGGGGCAGGACGGGGGCTGCTTCATCCCCTCCATCCTCTCCCTCTCGTCCTCAGCTCGGCTTCTTCACCCGCAAGAAGCTCCCGGAGGAGAAGGAGGAGAAGGAGGAGCAGTGAGCCCAGCGGCGGCCCCGCGCTTCCCGGCTCTCTCCAGCCCCAGCGGCCCCCCGAGCCCGGCACCATGGGGAGGGGACGGGTCCCTTCCCTGTCCCCGGGGACGGCCGGGGGGGCTCGGGACTCCGCCAACCCCCCAACATCCCCCCCAGTTTTGGTTCCACCGTGGCCGAGGGCGATGCCGGTGCCGGGTTGTGCTGGCGCGGACGCAGCCAGGTCGAGGTCGGGGCCGGCGCCGCGGCGCAGGAGACGCGGGCTCGGCCCGGAGGAGACGCGGGGGCGACGGCGCAGACGGGGACGGACGTGGGGCGACCACCGAAAAACAAAACAAAACGGCCCCACCAATAAAGCTCAGCCCCGTGGAGGTGCTCACCCGTGTGCAAGCCGCCGGCGCCCTGCCCCGCCTGGGGGGGGGGTCCACAATTGGGAGCCCCAAAAGGCTCCGGTGCCACAGCACGGTGTATGAAGGGGAGGGAGCCCTGCGTGACCCCCCCCGGTGCCCCAAATCCCCCCGCCGAGGTCTCTCGGCACTGCCCTGAGGTTCCCGGGATAGCCCAGGGAGGAAATCCTCCCCTTCGGGCCCTTTCCAAGCCTTGGGGGCGCAGGAGGGGACCCGGAGCAGACCCCAAAGGGGTCACTGGGGGGCTGTGGCACCCCAAAACCTCCCCCTGGCCGCTCGGGGCTCTCTGGGGGAGCACAAAACGCTCAAAAATGGGGAAAAGGCAAGGAGATAAAGCTGGGAAGGGAAACGTTC
>NW_023310239.1:0-1495 GCF_011077185.1 Oxyura jamaicensis | reverse complement strand
CCCCCGCCCCACCGACCTCTTCCTGCTCCGCTGCTCGCGCCCCGCCCCTTCCGCTACGTCACCGGGCGGCCAGTGACGTCACGGCTCCCCAAACGGGGCGGGGCCTTCCCCGCTTCCGGCACCGCCCCCGCCGCCGCCGCCGTCATCCGCGGCTGCCCGTGGCAACGGTTGCCGTAGCAACGGGGCACCATGGCAACGGGACCCCACGGCCGGTCCTGGCAACGGGCCGCAGCCGGCCGTAGCGGCAGCGTTGCTTTACGGCTGCCCGTGGCGATGGGCGCCATGGCGACGGGCACCATGGCAACGGGGCCCCATGGCAATGGGGCCCATCACCACCACCAGGCCCCAGTGCCACCAGTAGGCCCCAGTGCCACCAGTAAGCCCCAGGGCCACCAGCAAGCTCCAGGGCCATCACCAGGCCCCCGGTGGCATGGGGGGGACACCAGGACCTTGGGATCTTGGGGGAAGAAAGTCAAAGAATGGGCAAAATGGGAACGGGGGGGGGGAAGACCCCAGTGCGGGGCCACATGGGAAGTTCATCAGCAACGGGGTCACAGCCCCGGTAATGATATCACACCTCCGGTAATGATGTCACAGCTGCAGTAACAAGGTCACATCATCCCTGGTAATGAGGTCACACCTTCAGTAATGAGGTCACACCTCTGCTAATGACGTCACACCTCCGGTAATGAGGTCACACCCCTGATAATGAGGTCACACCCCCAGTAATGAGGTCACATCTCTGGTAATGAGGTCATACCCTGCTAATGACCTCACACCTTCCTAATGACATCACACCTCCAAGAATGACATCACACTTCTAGTAACAAGGTCACAGCCCCGGTAATGACATCTTACCCCCTTACGATAGCACACCTCTGCTAATGACATCACGCCCCTGGTAATGAGGTCACACCCCCGGTAATGAGGTCACACCTATGGTAATGAGGTCACACCTCCGGTAATGAGGTCACACCCTGCTAATGACGTCGCAGCTCCGGTAATGAGGTCACATCCCCGGGAATCACGTCCCTGTCCCCATTCCCATCCTTGTCCCTGTCCTGTCCCCAAAGTTGGGGTCCCCAGGCCCAGGTGTGATGGGGGGGGGGTCCCTGTCCCTGTCCCTGTCCCCAAAGTTGGGATCCCCAGCGGACAGGGGCTGGGGCTGCCGCTGCCGTGTCCCTGTCCCGGGGGGTCCCCATCCCCCCCCCCCCAAGGGACATGGGGGGGACACAAAGGGACATGGGGGGAGGACAGACGGACGGACGGGGGGGGCACCTTGGGGACCCCAGCCCCAGCGCTGCGGATGCCCGGTGCAGGATGTGGCCGCAGCAGGCTGGGGGACCCCTTGACCCCCCCATAACCTCCCATAACCCCCCATGACCCCCCCATAACCCCCCATAACCCCCCCATAACCCCCCATGACCCCCCATAATTCCCCTTAACCCCCCCATGACCCCTCCATAACCCCCCATGACCCCCCCATAAGCCCCCC
>NW_023310238.1:0-1659 GCF_011077185.1 Oxyura jamaicensis | reverse complement strand
CATACCATCTGACGTCATGCTAAACAATATATAGGGGTGGCTAGCCAAGGTGGGGGGGCCGGCTGCTCGGGGTTGGGCTGGGCATCGGTCAGCGGGTGGTGAGCAATTGCATTGTGCATCACTTGTTTGTACATATTATTATTATTATTATTATCATTATTATTTTCTATCTTAATAAACTGTCTTTATCTCAACTCACAGGCTTCACTTTCCCGTTTCTCTCCCCCATCCCAGAGAGGGAGGGGGGAGGGTGAGCGAACGGCTGTGTGGTGTTTAGCTGCCAGCCAGGTTAAACCACAACAGCTCTTTTGGCGCCCAACGTGGGGCACGAAGGGTTGAGATAACGACAGATCTAATCAGAATGTTGATTGCTTTAATATCAAGTCTGCTGTGGCTGTATTCCAAACTGAATTTTATAGGACGTTACTTGCTGTATGTGATCCCTGTCGTGCTGTTTATCCTCTCCGGGCCCTGGTTTAAAATCGTTATGGTACTGTGCTGTGTAACAATAGCTTACGATATGATGAAATATCTGGCCATGACTCTAACTTGGTATTTATACGCAGCACTGTCGTCGACTCTGTACTTTGGAAACTATATCTCAGAAACTATTAACAATTACACCTACTGCCTTTTTCCATCAGGGAGCCAGTCTGTGAAGGGGACAGGGAAAGATATTTTTCCTTACTTGTTCACTCTCCCTTTCTCCCTTTCTCCCTTTCTCCTTCAGCACCCTCAGCATGTTCCCATCTTAGTGCTGAATGTCCAGGAAGCTTGGCGCTCTCCTTTTCAGCATCAGGTTCAGTCAGATCAACATCTCCCCCGCGCCTCTCACTGTCGATCCCAGAAAATGCTCTTCCATTGCTATTTGTCTGTTCTTGAAGAACATTTTCACCTTCTTCCAGAAACTCATTTTGCGTGGACTCAGCTTCAGCTTGATTTATGTCAGAAACATGTTTTTCCAGAAACTCTTCTTCACCACCTGAATGCCATTTCCTAGAGTTCATCCCACCACAAATCTAAGGAGATGGCACAAGGCTCTATAAAGCTGTCTTAGGTCCCATTGATGTGTATGTATAGGGTACGCTACTCTGTTGGTGATTTTTTTTTTCCCTTAGAATAAAGAAGATTAGGAACAATGTCTGTAGTTGCTAAATAGCTATAAAAACAAGACCCTTTCTTTCTGGAGGAGCTTTCCACAATGAAAGCACGACAATTAAGGATGTGATGGCCACAGAATTCCATTCGTCTAGGACTCCTGAGACCTCACAGAGAGACCAATGCATCCAGGCTCCTTAAAGATCCCTGAAGGAGAAGATAACAGAAGGCAGACACCAGAGGGCTAGCACAATTTCCAATCCCCTAGCCTCTCTGCTTTTATGCTGGTGCTAGTTTTCCTGCCTTTCTTTTACCAATGCAAATAAATCTATCAGCTCTGCTGGGAGCAATGCTAGGAAGAAATGCTCGAGGAATAGGTGTAGAACTATTCAGGGATCTCCGTTAACCAGGACTGCAACGAGTTTATCCATTTATTCGCTCTCACCAATGGACAGACTAAACTTGATCAGGCCTGATGCAGTCAGGAGTCAGCTCGCACATACAGTGTCTCTACAATGCAATATTTCGTTACCCTGTGGACCATCTTTTTATATAAAGCAT
>NW_023310237.1:0-3128 GCF_011077185.1 Oxyura jamaicensis | reverse complement strand
TGCAGATTTTAATATTTCAAGGGGCCTTATAAAAAGATGGAGAGCAACTTCTAGTTTTTCAGGTAATGATAGGACTAGGGGGAATGGTTTTAAACTAAAAGAAGGGAGATTTAGATTAGATGTTAGGAGGCAATACAAAGGTTGTTGAGGCACTAGAACAGCATGTGCAAAGAAGTTGTGTATGCCCAGTCCCTGGAGGTGTTCAAGACCAGCTTGCCCTGGACAACTTGATCTAGTGCGTGGCATCCCTGCCCATGGCAGGGGGGCTGGAACTCAATGATCTTTAAGGTCCCTCGCAACCCAAAATATTCCATGGTTCTATGACATCATATTGTTCTCAGTCAACTACCTCTTAATCCCGAGGTAGATTGGATCAAATCCAATGTTTTGTCACCAGGGCACCCATATCATTAATTAGTGGGCCTACATTGTCTCTAGTGTTAGTTTGATTTGAAATGTATTTGTAGAAGCCTTTTCTGTTCACCTTGACCCCTCTTGCAGGGTTTAATTTTAAAGAGATCCTTAGATTCCATGAGATCCTGAACTCCACCATCTCATGGTCACTGCAACCAAGCCTGCTCTCAACCTTCACCGCTTCAACCCGCCCCTCCTTGTTAGTGAGGACAAGATCCAGCAGTACTCCTCTCCTATTTGGCACATCCACTATTTGCACCAGGAAGTTATCATCAGTGCACTAGAGGAACCTCCTGGATTTTGGATGGCTGGCTAAGTAGGCCTTCCAGCAAATATCAGGTTAGGTGAAATCCCCCACAATAACCAGGGCCTGTAATTGTGAGGCTGCTCTTGGCTGCCTGTAGAAGGCTGCCTTGTCAGCTTCCTCAGCATGATCTGGTGGCCTGTAATAGACACCCACAGCAGTATCCCCCATGCAAGCCTGCCCCTTAATTCTCACCCACAGACTCTCAACTTGCACCTCATCCACCCCTGGACAGTACTCAATATATAGTAGTCACTCTCTCATGTAAAAAGCAACTCTGCCACCTTGGATAGCTGGCCTGTCTTTCCTGACAGAAAAAAAATTTAAAAAATAAAAAAAAAGGTTTTGTTTTGTTCACAGTACTTCATGTCCTGACACTCATCCCCACAGAGAGGAGCCTGTCTCTATTTTCTTTGTACCATCCCTTCAGTTGTTCCTATACATGAATGAGATGCCCCCAAGCGTTCTCTTCTCCAGGCTGAGCAGTCCCAGCTCTCTCAGCCTTTCCTCAGAGGATAGATGCTCCAGTCTCTCAGCCATCACTGTGGCCCTTCATTGTCTCTCTCCACGATGTCTTTGACTCTCCGGTCCTGGAGAGCCAAGATGCAGATATACTGCTCCCAGAGTGGCCTCTCCAGTGCTGAATCAAGAGGAATGATCACCTCCCTCCACCTGCTGGCAACACTGCTAATGCAGCTGAGGACACCATTAGCCCTCTTGCAGACAGGACACAGTGTTGGTTCATGGTCAGCTTGGTGTCCACCACAACCCCCAGGGCTTTTTCTGCCAAGCTGCTCTCCAGACTGTCAGTGTGTTCTGCACCCCATGACTATCTTGGTGGCTGTTGAGGGGATGCTAGGGAAGTTGCTGCCTCTGGCAGGCACCAGAACCATGGGACTCTGGTTCTAGACTGCTTAGTGCACCCAGAGACCTTCAGAACTCTCTGTTCTGTGTTGATGAAAGGGGCTGCTGCTCTCCCTTTTGCAGGCTGGGCCAGTAGCAAGCCTGAGCATGTATCCAAGGAAGGCACACACATGGAGACACACACAGGACACTAATATAGCTGCTCATACAGACTGCAGCCAAAGGCAGGGCATTGCCTTTAACAACACCCAAAAGAACGCCACCAGTACTCATCAAAACCTTGCCTACAGAGAGCCAAGCCCCGTTCCTTCTCTCTGTCTGGTCAGGATTGAAGATCACTTCTGGAATCACACACCCCCACCTACTAGATGTGCAAGCACACCCATGTTCATGCATTCCATCTCTTGGGAGGAACGAATTAAAAGGAAATTAATGGCAAGGAGGGTTGTAAATGTACTCAGGTGACCTTGCAGCTGGGAGTGCTCAAAGTCTGGAGAGTAGTAACGTAGGAAACGTTGCAGCACAGGCCCTCAGCCCATCTCATGACCCTGCCTGGAGCCTGACTCTTCCTACCCAGCACGTGGTCTCCCTCCTTTCCCTGGTGAGGCCAGTCTGATGTTTGCTTTCCCAAGGGATGCGTGCCATCACACATTCATTTAGCAAGCATCCCCACCCTCACAGGGATCTCTCAAAGATTACCATGAGTTCTCAGCCTGCCCAATTTCCATGCCTGGGCCCTGGGCTCCCTTAGCCACCTCTGACTCAGACTTTACAGACAGCTTTTCCTCTCATTCACAAGCTACTCCATCTTGAAATATGCTAAGAATGGCACAGATACACCCCCACATATCACGTTAAAGTCACCAAGTGTTGTGGTTTAACTGGTGGGCGGCTAAGTACTGTGAGACTCACTGCCCCCTGCTGTGGTGTGCGGAGAGAACTGGAAAAAAAAAAAAGTGCAAGAGCTCGTGGGTTGAGATAAGGACAGTTCAATAAGAAGAAAAGGCAGAAATAAAAATAATAAAAGAAAGCAACCATCAAACTAGTGACGCACAGTGCAATTGCTCACCAAAAGCCGAGCAATGCCCAGCCAGTCCCTGAGCAATGGCAGCACCCTCATCCAACTCCCCCAGGCTTCATTGATGAGCAGGATATCACATGTCATGGGATATCCTTTCAGCCATTTTGAGTCTGCTGTTTTTGATATCACTTGATCATTAACTCTGTTTTCCCTAAAAGAGATAAAATATGTACTTTGAGGACAGGGCAAGATGACCCAGGCCTTGGAGATGTCAAAAGGATGATTGATTAACTGAGGAACTCCTAATCAGGAAGGCCATGATGTTGACATTCTTGAGGGAAAACATCCTGATGTGTGTCCTTGAATACATCATCAGTCAACGTAATCTGAATAGATGGCTGAAAAACAAAGATTAGGAGTGTTCCAATGTGAACTCTGTGTACTATCCTCATTAGAATGAGTAAATATCTTGCCCATAAACTGGGAGACCCTGCCCTAACGAGGGACCTTTCCTCTCTGAGGATG
>NW_023310236.1:0-2126 GCF_011077185.1 Oxyura jamaicensis | reverse complement strand
AAAACCAAGGAAGAGCTTGCAAAGTCTGAGGCAAAGAGAAAGGAGCTGGAGGAGAAAATGGTGTCTCTGCTTCAGGAGAAAAATGATCTGCAGCTCCAAGTGCAAGCTGTGAGTTTTAGCATTTATTTCCACCCAGCCAAAAATTGTGTACATTCAGTCTCCTCTTTCCCAAGCAGATGGACAGATGATTATATGTCAGATACTTAGTGAGGTGTGCATCATACTGACCATGAAGCTGATAAAATAGTGTCTGGCAGTAGCCTAGTGAGCCCTTTGATACCCAGTGCAAAGTGGCAGGGAGTTCTAGGTAGAACTCAGTTCTCTTTATTATAAAGAAGAAGCCATCTACAGCTAGCTAAAATAATATACTCAGAACAGGGTTCTCCCTGAATCCTCAGCTCCCTTTGAGTAGGTGAGTCCTGCAGGTTGTACCTCCATCACCAAGGTGTAAATCATGAATGCATTTGGGACATTAAAGGCAATCTAGAGTTGAAGCTGATGCTTATAATATTATAATGCTTATAATATTATGATATCAGTTACCAAACTGATGCTTATAATATTATGATATCAGTTACCAAACTGATGCTTATAATATTATATATCAGCTTCTTGATAGCTACTGGTTATTCATTCATTCATTCAAATGGGAAATATGACTAGAAATATCTTCTCAGCCTAATGAAGCTCTCACTCCTGAAGTCTAATCTCTTGGGGCTGTTCTATGATGTTTTACTATGTACAGGAGAGTTTAGTATTCCCTGGGATGATGAAAAGAAACAGCCTGGTACTGGTAGATGTTGGAAAAGGTACTCTTCCTAGTGAAAAGGCTTTCTGAGCCCTGCCCATCCTGCAGTGTTTTAGCTTATAATCCTTAAATATAAAACACATATGCCAAATTTAAAGAGCGTATGTATGTATAATAAAATTAAATCAGCAGCTCTGGGTAGGCCCTTCATATCTATTCTTTAGACTTGTGTTCTTTAGACTTAATCGAGTAAAGCAAAGAACAAGAAAGATGAGTAAGCAAAAACAGATTACTAAGCAAAACCTTTCACTTCTGAGTGCTGAAGCTATTTGAATCTGCAACCTGGATTTTCATCATATGCCTTGTGGTAGTTGTGTTATTAATAATATCCTATGAACCTCATGTACACAAAAAGAAAAAAAGAAAAAAAAAACTTTAGAAAAATTAAGTATCATTTAAAAATATATTCCACCAGTATTTGATATTCAAAGCCCATCTTACAAAGAAAACCAAAATTACTCATTAAGTCATTGAAATCACTAAAATTACCTAATACATTCACATTTCCATAGTTTCACAATGATCTGGGTTTTGAGTTAGAAAGGGGGAAACCTGAGGATTTTCTTTTCTCAGTCCAAATGAGAAAAATAAACACTGGTTTTTATTGTCTTACTTTTAAAGTTGTCTGTCAATTAAAATTATTCAGTGCTAAGCTATCTTAATGAAATATCAAAGACTGAAGGAATAGAGAGCAAGCTGAAATCTGCATTGAAAACTCCAGACACACTGTCTAGAAATATAAGCATGCCTCTACAGTATATGCAGGATGCTTAATGAATGTAGAAAAGTAATACTCTTCTTTCTGTGACATTTTTATCCTGAACATAACAAAAGCTTTACCACTCAATGTAATACTTGGTTCAGCATAAGCAAATTAAAAAAGGAAGCTACTGATTTCTAGTGCAAAGGAAAAAAGCCTGTAAGTTTGTTCCACAGACAAAAGGAGTAACAGAGACGAAGGGTGTCAGGGCAGGAGGTATCCTCACAGTTCACACTTCTTTGAGACATTTTTTTTAAAAGAACTAAACAAAATGACCTGTATTCCTAACAGAAGATATGCCTTTTTTTTTTTTTTTTTTTCACCTAGGAAAATAAACTGAAAAAATAGCTCAACTGTTTGTGTGGAAGTGCAACTTCACATATAGAATTTATATGTCAATTTACTGAGATAAAACGTAAACTTCCAAGTATTGTACAAATTTATAAAATTAATATATCTTGTATCTCCCCACAAGGAAGCAGATAGCTTGGCTGATGCTGAAGAAAGATGTGATCAGCTCATTAAAACTAAAATCCAGCTGGAAGCCAAAATTAAGGA
>NW_023310235.1:0-1557 GCF_011077185.1 Oxyura jamaicensis | reverse complement strand
CCCTGGATGAAATGCTTACCATTGGCAATTTTAAACATTAGAACTAAACCACACAGTGAGACTGTGTCCTGGTTTCAGTTAAGACAGAGTTATTTTTCCTCCTAGTAGCTGGTAGGGTGCTATGTTTTGGATTAGGATGAGAAGAGTGCTGATAACATGCTGATGTTTTAATTGTTGCAGAGCAATGCTTACACTACGCTAAGGACTTTTCAGTGTCTCGCTCTGTCCTGCCAGCGGGCAGGCTGGGGGTGCAGCAAGAGCTGAGAGGGACAGACCCAAGACAGCTGATCCAAACTGGCCAAAGGGGTATTCCATACCATCTGACATCATGCTAAACAATATATAGGGGTGGCTAGACGGGGTGGGGGGCGGGCTGCTCTGGGTTGGGCTGGGCATCGGTCAGCGGGTGGTGAGCAATTGCATTGTGCATCACTTGTTTGCACATATTATTATTATTATTATTTTCTATCTTAATAAACTGTCTTTTTCTCAACTCACAAGCTTCACTTTCCCGTTTCTGGATAATCACCATATGAAATGTTATATGGCATGCCTTATTCTAAAGGGATGCCCCTAGGGAACAATGTAGTTGAGGATCGTAGTATCCAGAAATATATAATTACCATTGGCAGAAGATTAAAAGAGCTAAGAGAAACTGGGATGACGGCTCAGACACCACCCACCTTTAGGATTTGAAATTCACATGTTAAAACCGGGAGATAGGGTTCTAATAAAAACAGAAAAAAGAAACCTTATCTCCCCTCTGGGAAGGGCAATTTCTTGTTTTATTAACAAGAAAACAGCTGATATTTATTAACTGTTATCTATTAGCTGTTATCTATTAAAAGGAAACAGCTGTGAGAACTGCTGAAAAAGGATGGACACGTGTGTCATGAGTAAAAGGTCTAGTGGAAGAGCAGAAAGTAACACTGGAACCAGGAGAAACTAAACTATCAGATGTACTTGAAGAAGCCTTCATCAAAGAGCATAAGCTAAGTTGCTGTGGGAATTTTATTGTAATTACTCCTTTATTGTAATTACTCCAAATTTATTGTAATTACTCCTGTAAAATTAGTAAACAGAGAAACTCTTGAATAGATACCTATTAAGGGAAGAGATTTATCAATAACAAGGATCAGTTAAGCATTATCCCCTGAAGGTAACAGTAGGCTATCCCTTTAAGATTAGGGAAGAGGGCAAGACCGGATAGGGAACTGGTGCTGCGGCTGGGAAGGTCATCCAAGGGCTGCAACCCCTTTGGGCTGTGACCGCCAATCACTATGGCCCTTACCGGACCTCTTCTAGTCCTACCTGGGGTGAGTTTCTTGGCCCAAGCTACGGCCAGCAACTGCAGTCAATGTATAGTAACTACTAGAAAAGGATGGTTGAGCTCCCAGACATTGGTGTATCATACTGTTTATGACTGTAAAGGCCAGAAAATAGGAAGCTGCATTTTTAACCTAACTCAGTATGCTCTATGCAGAGAAGGTGACAGGACCGTATGCTATGATCCAAAAGAACTCCCTTATCAATATTGGGTAGAAATGAAGACAGATT
>NW_023310234.1:0-1540 GCF_011077185.1 Oxyura jamaicensis | reverse complement strand
TTCACCCCCATCCCCCTTCTTACCTAGTTTAAAGCCCTCTCAATGAGCCCTGCCAGCTCCTGGCCCAGGATCAGTTTTCCCCTAAAAGATAGGGACCTGTCTGCGGCCATCAGGCCAGGTGTCGAGTAAAGTGCCCCATGGTCGAAAAACCCAAGATTTCTGTCTTGGCCCCAGCCCCTGAGCCACGTGTTTAATGGGTGGGCTTTCTGTGTCCTCTCTGTACCCCTCCCTGTCACCGTAGGGATGGACGAAAACACCACCTGCACTCCCGCTCCATCCACTAACCGTCCCAGTCCCCTAAAATCTCGTTTAGTAGCCCTCAGGCTTCTCTCTTCCATGTCATCACTACCTGCCTGGACTATCAAAAGAGGATAATAGTCAGAGGGGTGAACCAGGTTGGGAAGCTTCCTGGCAACGTCCCTGACCCTGGCCCCAGGGAGGCAGCAGACTTCCCTACGGGTAGGGTCAGGCTGACAAATAGGGCCCTCTGTTCCCCTGAGGAGAGAGTCTCCCACAACAATCACCCTTCTGTCTTTCTTGGTGGAGGCAGTCCTGAGGCGTGGAGTCGACCTCCTCGCCCTAGGCATCCTCCTGGGTACACTTGCTACCTCTTCCTCACCCACCAGTCTCTCAATCTCCAGGGCCTCAAACCTGTTGCATAAGGGCACCTGGGAAGGTGGGGCCGGAAGGGGAGGGCATCGCCTGCGATGTCGAGCAGGGACCTGTCTCCATTCCTCCTCAACTCCCAGATCCCCTCCCTCTGCCTGACGGCGACAGGGCAGGGGGTCCACCCCCATTTGGGATGTCTCACCCCGGTACCTCTCCTTGAGGCCCTGCAGGGAGTCGCTCCACCAGTCGATCTCCCGCTCACACTCCCTGATATCCCTCAACCTCTCCACCTCCTCCTTGAGCTCCGCCACCATGCGGACCAGGTCATCCACCTGCTCACACCTCATACACACAGTTTCTC
Organism: Oxyura jamaicensis; assembly: GCF_011077185.1. Lineage (NCBI taxonomy): Eukaryota > Metazoa > Chordata > Aves > Anseriformes > Anatidae > Oxyura > Oxyura jamaicensis. Next base: position 570 of record NW_023310234.1, on the reverse strand, counting down.
CACCTCCCGTCGATGGCAGCAACAGGCTCAGACACTCCCTGCATCCGGTGGCCTGAACCGCTGCACTTTTTAACGGGTAGTCGGTCTGGGTGCGTACCGACTTCCTAGAGAGCGCACCGTGCCTGGTGGAGACCATTATCGCCTCGCTAACGGCTGTCGTTGAGGGGGTGTTACGTACGGGCGGGGGAGAGCGCTCTGCCCTTCCTGCTTGCCCTGCCTGCGCGAACTGCCTCGCCACGCCCTGTTTGCCCGTCCTGGTCGCCACGCTCCTGGTCGCTCGTGCTCCCTAGGGGCAGCTTTTGAGCAGCTGTGGGAGGGGGCGCTGCTGGCTCCGCCTACGCCTCGTCAGCCTCCCTCACGAGGGCTGCCGGGTCCTGGCGGCTCCCTCGAGTAGGCTCGATGCCGGAAAAATTAGCCCTGCCTGGCCCGATCCCCCGCTCCGCTGCAGAACGCGTCTGCCCCGGAGCCGATTGCCTCGGCAAAATTTGTTTGTTTTCTCTGCTGTGTTGCCTGTTATGCTTTCAGGAACATGATGTTTTCTCTACTCTCATCAGCAATGGAGACGGGGGG
>NW_023310233.1:0-9509 GCF_011077185.1 Oxyura jamaicensis | reverse complement strand
TGCCATCCTCCCATGTCCCATGGTGAGTAGCAAATGGGAAATACGAGTTCCAGGGGACAGGGAGATATCCCTGGGGGAGTGCCTACCGTCAGTTCTTCCTGAAGTAGGATAAGAAATTGGAAAAATAATCTCTAAATTAGAGGAGATGATAAAAGAAAAAAAAAAAAAAAAAAAAAAAAGTTAAATGTTGTGTATCTGTCTGGAGAAATGTACCAATTAAGGAAAGAGCAGTATTTTGGCCAAAATACGGGTCTGATGAAAATTCAGGCTTTACATTTATATGTAAACAATAAGATTCCTTTTTCAGAGAAGGAGCCAAGCTATGCTCCCTATAATCTTAATATTGCAGCGGTGGCAGCAGCAGTCACACCAGGAAGGGAGACGCGGATTGCAATTAACACTGTCCCTAGAGAAGAGTGTACTCTAGGCTCTGGTAAGAATTAGAACAAGGTAGAAGAGAGATTGAGAATTTTGCCTTCCCTGATACCAATGGTACTAACACTAAGTCCCCCTCTCCTTGCCAGCAGAGAGGTGTTAGGGGTTTTAAAAAGGAGATGAAGTCTTTAACTGAGGACCCCATCAGGCTAGCTGAACAATTAGACCGGTTCCTGGGGCCTCACTTATACTCTTGGGGGGAAATGATGTCTGTACTAAGTATGTTGTTCACAAGGGAAGGAATGGGAATGATCAGGAGGAGAGCTGCTGTACAAGAATGGGAAAGAGCTCATCCTCCAGGACCAGGGGTAATAGCGGCAGGGCAGAAATACCCACTTGCCGATCCTGGCTGGAATAATAATACGCAACACAGAAATCATATGAGAGACTTGGGGTCAGAATGAGAAAGTACTCGGGGATGAATCCCGCGGACCCGGTATCCCGGGGGCTCTTGAAAAGTTCATTTTGTGGTTGGAGCCTGGTCAGATACATGGGGGGGGGGGGGTGCTCCACAGGGTGGGGGATGTAGTGAACAGTCACTGGGGGCCTCCTGTGGGAAGCCCTGAAGGTGTATGTCAGGAGGGGAGATGAGAAGGAAAAGCAGAGAGTGAAACTAATGGTATTGAAAGCGTAGCACGTAGTGAGGCAGAGAGTTGGCGAAAGAGGAAGAAAATCTTCAGGGGGAGTCAGAGGAAGAGAGATGAAGGAGTGGCAAGCAAGGAAGGCTGCCTGTGTTGCGGCCTGAATCCTAGCAGCGACAGGCTTTGATGGGATGTTTTAAGTGTGGCCAGGCTGACCACGTCGGGAAGGAATATCCGGAGTGGAAGAAGGAGAAGAGAAGGAAAATGGAGTGAAATATGGTATGCTGATATGTTGTTTCAGCATCCTGGAGGGAGAAAGGTATGGAATTAAGCTGGCCAATGACTGAGACTGTGGTGAAAGTACAGGCTGGAGAAAGGTAAAAAGGGTTGAAAGGGTTACTGAAGGTGTTAAAGATGTGGTGTGTCATGTTTGGCAGAGCTGTTTGAAGTTGTATGAGCAGGGAAAGATGATGTAGGCATTATCTAAGTAACGGCCTAGAAGTTTGAGTATATTTGCTGTGGTGTTTGGTCAGTTTCCCAAGTATCAGGGAGGGATGGGGGGGCTGGGGGGGGGGGGGGGGGCGCAGCCTGCTCCACCAGGGGCCTCTCCACAGGCCGCAGGGGGGCTTTGGCTCCGGTGCCTGGAGCGCCTCCTCCCCCTCCTTCTGCAGCAGGTTTTTGTTTGTTTGTTTTTGTTTTGTTGGATGTGCTCTCACAGAGGCATGGACTGTGCTGCTCATGGCTTGGCTCTGGGCAGCGGTGGGCCCCTTTTGGGGCCGGATGAAACTGTCCCTTATCTGCCCCGGGGCGGCTTCTGAAGTCTTCTTGTGGGGGCTGCCACTGCAGCCCACCCAGAACCTTGCCATGTGAACCCAATACATTGGGGCAGCTAGGTCATTGCTGGCCTGTAAAGTATCAGGGATTAAATTAACTAATGAAACCCTGAATGTTATGGGGGTAGAAGGGTCTGGGATAACAGGGCCACTTTTGGGGGATACCGAGCTGAGACTAGGGGATAAAATGATCACTGGGCAATTATTGTATGTACCCAAGGCAGGGACTAACTTGTTGGGAAGGGATTTGGCAATGAAATTGGGCATTCAAATAGTAAATTGTTAGACTGGAATAAAGGTGTTATTAATGGAGTGCTCTCAGGCCCCGAGAGCAAAGATACATTCACCTCTGACTGGAAGGACCCTGAAATGGGGGTGGAAGCAACAATACAGATTTGAAATGTGACAGGTCAAACATTTGAGATTGAAACGGTATGGGGATGTGAATACCTGGGTAGAATTGGTCAACTATACTGTCCAGAGTCTCAACCATAGCAATTGTGCTTGTGCCTCGGGACGACCGATTGCCCAGATAGTGCCCTTCCCATTGGGGTGGACCAAGGATTCCCAGGGGATGCGCTGTATGATTGCATTGTACCAAGAAAAGACTGCCTGGGGAAATGAGGCCTGTAAGTCTCTCTCTTTGCTGTTCCCTTCTTTGCATGATAGCAATATCAGGGTTCCCCCTGCATTCTCTACAGCTATAGGTAACCAAACAGCTTGCCTTTCACAGCAGGATGTGAGTGTTACCCGGCGTCTGGGAGAACTTGCCTTGTGCACGAGGACCTTGAATGCTACCAAGGACTTGATGGGAAACTGCTCAAGACTTGAGATCCCCAAGGCAGATCTCTGGTGGTACTGTGGAGGGAAGATCTTACGGTCCAGCCTACCATCTAACTGGGGAGGCGCTTGTGCACTTGTTCAATTAGCTATACCCTTCACCCTGGCATTTGAAAGAGAAACATCACAAATACCCAGAAGTAAAAGCAGGTTACAAGTATCATTTGATGCCAGAGTATACATAGATTCTATTGGGGTGCCTAGAGGATTCCCAATGAACAGAAAGCCAGGAATCAAATTGCTGCAGGGTTTGAGTCACTGTTCTGGTGGGTAACAATCAATAAGAATGTGGATTGGATTAATTACATTTATTATAATCAGCAGAGATTCATGAATTACACAAGGGATGCGATAAGAGGAATCGCTGGACAACTAGATGCCACCAGCAAAATGGCTTGGGAAAACAGAATAGCATTAGATACGATGCTCGTGGAGAAAGGAGGTGTGTGTGTGTGTGTGTGTGTGTGTGATACTGAGCAACCACTGTTGCACTTTTATACCTAACAGTAGTGCCACTTGTTGGTTGATGATTGCATTTCAGTCCCATCGTACAGTAAAGGCAGCAAGTTGCATAAGAAGAAGTTGTGTGCTGTAGCATTCTTCAATCTATGCAAATTAACTCCTTCTTAGTCGCAAGGACATCTTGCATTCAGAAATGAGGAGTTTGGTGCTGTGAAACAGTGAAGGCCCTCCCTGAATGTGGTGCTACCCATTTGCAGATAGAGTCCAGATGTATACACAGGTGAAAAACATGCCAGCAAAGGCCACCAAGGCCTATGGTGAGGGTGATGGCAACTATCCATGATTATAACCTAGCTTTTCATCCTGAATATGTTCACAGCTGGTTTCTACCCACCTATCATTGCACAGTTTTTAGTTTCGTGCACTAGATAAGAGTTTCTCTGATTAGTAAATCCCAACCCCTTTGTGCTTTCCCCTGGGTCACCCACAGCACCAGGGATTAAGATATCTTCTGCAAGCCATTCCTTGGGATCAGGGCTGTCTCTTTGTACGTCTTTCCCCTTTTGCTTTGCTGTGTGTGAGCCTGAGGCAGTGCACAGGGTAGTGCCATATGCAGCCATCATGCTTCTAAAGCCTTGTCTCTATAACACAAACCATGATAACCAATTGGGAGCTTTAGGGGTTTGAGGTTGGGTGCTGCAGACCTGCCTGTAATGACTCAAAACTGGTGGTAAGGAGATGGAGCAGCTGGGGCTGTGCTTGTCTGGAGCTTCTTCCCTTCACCCAGCCCTGCCCTGGGTGAGCAGGGGGAGGATCAGCCCAAACCCTGCCCTTCAGCACCTCTGCCCAGTTCTGCTCCAGTCCCATCCCCTCTCTCCCCTCCTGCTCCTGCCCTTCCCTTCCCTGCCCCTGCATCCAAGCAATGAGTCTCCTTCCTCCAGCTCCAGCTTTCCCACTCATTTCTTTTGCAACTGTTTCTCTCCCAGCATCCTTCCTTTACAAAATGTCCCATGAGAGGTTTTCTACCCATTTCTTTTTCCTCCTCCTCCCCCTCTATGGCTCTGCAGCCAGTAACAAATGTAGACTTTCTGTGTTTTATCCCTGCTTGTTATTTTGCATCTTGTTTCTCCTTTCTTCTCTTTTCACCTTTCTGGAGGTGGTTGGAGGATCGGTCTGGGGAGATGGGCTGGGTGCTTGATCAGCTGTGGCTGGAAAATGTCCTCCCTCTGGCAGACCCCATGCTGACGGTGCCTGTGCCAGCAGCTGTGCCTCATCTCCCCTGCCGTGATAAAGCCAATCCCCTGCAGCAGCACCTGCCTGTGGTGGTAGCTGGCAAGTTGCCTGGGTGCTGGTGGACTTCAGCTCTTCCCTCCCTCAAGTAGCCAGTTTCAGCTTCAGCCACAGGGATGCGATTGATGCCAGGGGCTGGTGGCCACTGGCTTGCTGGGGTCCCCATGCAGCAGCTGTGGCCTGAGGTATGCTGCTTAATGAGCTTAAGAATCTGCAAATTTCCTCAGTGGTAAACACTGCCACTGCTGCTTTGGGACCATGCTGCTGTGAAATGTCTCTGCTTTGGACCATGCCCATGGAGTCAGGTGGAGCATCTGCTGCTAAGGTCTCGTGAAGCTGAACACGTGCACAGAGCTTGTGTGGCCTGTCCTGGGCTGTTCATCCATGGCTGATGATGGAGTGAGGTAAGTGCAGGTGGTGGAAAGTGAAATGTGAAAATCTGATGTGAATTGTGCATCCGGCCTCCTCCTGTCGCCTGTAGAGATGTTGGCACAGTACATGTTCAACTGGAGGAGCCCAGCACCACCTTAGATGCCCTTGGGCATTTCAGACACGCACATGGGGCTGGTAGATGTGATGTGGCACTTAGATACCAGATACCTGTGTCCCTCTCGATGAGTGGCTGGAGATGAGACAGGACGGAATAGAGCATCTTGGAAGGTGCCTTAAAAATGGTGAACGCTCAACAGCACCCTGCAAACCAAGAGCAGCTCAGAGCCCTGGTTTGTGCTCTGTGGGCATAAGACAAGAGGTGGAAGCCCCTGACACACAGCTCCTTACCCCTCGTGGCGCTGTCAAGTCCCTTCAGACCCTGGGCACTTTGATAATGCCCTGCTGCTGGTGGCTTTTCATTGCACCTTTGTTTAACTGATGAGGATTTCTCCAGATAGCTGGCTGAGCAGATGCTGCCATCTGGGGCTCTCCCACAAAGCAGAGCATTTGAGATGGAAAGGGCTCTCCCCTGCCTTTCGTGTGCCTTGCGTGCAGAGGAGCGAGCTCATGCCATTCCAGAATTACAGACAGAGCTTTTGTATGGGCAGCCAAGAAGGACGGGACTGAACCAGACTCCTTGTGTCCTGATTTCATCGGTAGCTTCCCAATGTGATAAATGACTGAGTTAGGTTAAAAACGCAGCTTCCTCTTTTCTGGCCTTCACAGTCATAGACAGTATGATACACCAATGTCTGGGAGCTCAAGCATCCTTTTCTAGTAGTTACTATACATTGACTGCAGTGGTTGGCCGTAGCTTGGGCCAAGAAACTGACCCCAGGTAGGACTAGAAGAGGTCTGGTAAGGGCCAAAGTGCTCGGCGGTTGCAGCCCGAAGGGGTTGCAGCCCTTGGCAGACCTTCCCAGCCGCAGCACCAGTTCCCCATCCGGTCTTGCCCTCTTCCCTAACCTTAAAGGGGTGTACACCGCAGATGTACCTTCTCGGTACCTTCAGGGGATAACGCTTAACTGATCCCTGTTATTGATAAATCTCTTCCCTTAGTAGGTTTCTATTCAAGAAGTTCTTTGCTTACTAATTTTACAGGAGTAATTACAATAAATTTGGAGTAATCACAATAAAGGAGTAATTACAATAAACTTCCCACAGTAACTTAGCTTATACTGTTTGATGAAGGCTTCTTCAAGTCCATCTGTTAGTTTAGTTTCTCCTGGTTCCGATGTTACTTTCCACTCTTCCACTGGACCTTTTACTCACGACACGTGCCCATCCTTTTCCAGCAGTTCTCACAGCTGTTTCCTTGTTAATAGATAACAGCTAATAGATAACAGTTAATAAATATCGGCTGTTTTCTTCTTAATAAAACAAGAAAAGGTCCTTCCCAGAGGGGAGATAAGCTTTCTGCTTTCCATGTTTTTATTAGAACCCTATCTCCCGGTTTTAACTGGTGAATTGCAAATCCTAACGGTGGTGTCTGAGCCATCATCCCGGTTCCTCTTAGCTCTTTTAATCTTCTACCAATGGTAATTATATATTTCTGGGTACTATGATCCTCAACTACGTTGTTCCCTAGGGGCATCCCTTGAGAATAAGGCATGCCATAGAACATTGCATATGGCGATAATCCAGTCTGTGTGTGGTTTAGTTCTAATGTTTAGAAGTGCCAATGGTAAGCATTTCGTCCAGGGCCTTTGTGTCTCGATCATTAACTTAGCCAATTGTTGTTTTATTGTTTGATTCATTCTTTCTTTCTCCGAGCTTTGTGGGTGCCACGGAGTGTGGTATTCCCACTGAATACCTAATGATTGACATAATAATTGTATTCTTTTAGAAGTACAGTGTGTGCCCTGATCAGAATCAACGTACTGGACTATCCCATACCTAGGTATTAAGTGTTCTAATAACATTTTTACCACTGTTCCATGCCCCAATAGCCGGAGAACAAGCAACCTGAGACAGCAAGGCATCTCCTGAATCACCCCTCTCTGTTCCCTCCTCCAAACTCTTTACATTCCTGATGTTATCACGAGCCATGGGGCTTGTCCACCCCCATGGCCACACTCCCACATCTCCCCCTTTTTTAACATAAAAAAGCACGATTAACACAAACTAAAACACAGAGAAAAACTACCAGGCATACTAATTCTATCTTTAACAAACTTTGTAACCACATCCCTGGGAGAGGCAGGTACTGAGTGCTGCCCAGCCAGGGGGGGCTCTGGCTGCCCCTCCAGCTCCTGGAGTCCTTGTTTGTGGGTCCTGCATATGCCAGCAGGACCCTTCCAGACGTTGTTTTTTGTTTGAGCTGGAGTCCAAACCGCAGAGGAGGGTGCTGTGATCATGTTAAAGCGGATGATGAGACGGCTGGACAGACTCATGGTGCTGACACCCATCTAGGGCTGACTTCTGTTAAAACACAAGCACGACCTCAGCCCCCAAGTTATTAGAGTGTAGGGCCTTTCCCAATAATTGGTGCTGTATTTTTTATTTTTATTTATTTATTTTATGTGTTTTACCATGACTTGTGTTCTTCCTTTAACTGAGTTTCTCCCAGATCTGTCTCCTAGATCTGTCTGTCACTTTTGCTCCTGCATGGACAGATGCAAGGAGCTTCCGTCCATCGATTTAAAAATTTAAGAACATAGCTTACTTTATCTTTTCCTAGGGTTCATACCCCTACTCTCCCTTCTTTGTTTTAGAAGCTGTCCTGGTTTAGTTAGGATAGAATTAATTTTCCTCACAGTAGCTGGTAGAGTGCTATGTTTTGGATTTAGAATGAGACTAATGTTGATAACACACTGATGTTTTAATTGCTGCAGAGCAGTGCTTACACTAAGCCAAGAAGTTTTCAGCTCCTCACTCTGTCCTGCCAGCGGGCAGGCTGGGGGTGCAGCAAGAGCTGGGAGGGGACAGACTCAGGACAGCTGACCCAAACTGGCCAGAGGGGTATTCCATACCATCTGATGTCATGCTAAACAATGCATAGGGGTGGCTAGCCAGGGTGGAGGGCTGGCCGCTTGGGGACAGGCTGGGCATCGGTCAGCGGGTAGCAAGCAACTGCACCGTGCATCACCCACTCCGTGCACATCATTATTATTATTTTCTGTTCCAATAAACTGTCTATATCTCAACCCACAGGCTTCAGTTTTTTTCGTTTCTCTCCCCTATCCCATAGAGGGGGGAAGACGAGCAAACGGCTGTGTGGTGTTTAGCTGCCGGCCGGGTTAAAACACAACAGAAGCATACATAAATTGATACAGAGGAACACTTAAATAATACAACTGGACACAAAAATATACATTTTTAGAGAAATTCACATCAGTAATTGTATATAGCTTTCTTCTGTAATAAGGGGTCCTGAAAATTTAGGAGTAAAACATTAGCTTTGTATTGTGAAAGGGTTATCATGACAGTCCTCAAAGGCCACTATATAGCACACTGGCATATTCAAGGCTATCAGCTTATACTTCCGTCTGTGTATTCAAGTTTTGAGGTCCTTCTATGATGATGCAAACATCAGAAATATAGTGGTATAAAAAATGGTACTTATGAAAGCAGAGTTTTAGAGCCAATCTTAAATTTGCAGGTTCAAAACACCCACTTAATATTTAAACAAGTATTTGATACTTCTGATTGTTCAAAAATAGAGTAAATGCACTTACATAAAAATAATTTTTACTGTTCAACAGGTGTGCTCGTGTGACTTTTATATTAGTACAAATTTAAAAACAAACAAATCCACCATTTGACTTTTTAAAACAAATGATACCAATTCACCTTTCCCCTACTTGAGTACATTTACATTAAGGCTTTGAATCATCTGACCCATGATTTTACAACATTAAAATGAGTGGGTCCACAAGGATGCTGGTATGTCTCACTGAGACTTAGCATGAATAGAAATAAAGCTCACCACCTTAAGGACACAGAAAATCACATGCTCATGCCTTAACTATATTCCTTTTTGTCTCCAAACCAGAACATAAAGTTTAATAGTAACAGTATTTCATGGCATAACAGTATTTCATGTGGGGACAGACCGCTCCTGCGCCATTAAGATTTCTTTCTTGAAGAGCGCCCAGCCCTCCTGGGCTCCTCTGTCTTTCAGAACCGCCTCCCAAGGAACTCTGCCAACCAGTGCCTTGAACAGCTCAAAGTCAGCCCTCCGGAAGTCCAAGATAGCGGTTTTACTGGTCCCCTTCCTGACTTGGCCGAGTATCGAGAACTCTACCATTTTGTGGTCGCTCTGCCCAAGACAGCCCCCGACCATCACGTCTCCCACCAGTCCTTCTCTGTTAGTGAACAGAAGGTCTAGCGGGGCACCTCCATTGGTAGGCTCGCCAACCAGCTGCGTCAGGAAGTTATCTTCCATGCTCTCCAGAAACCTCCTGGACTGCTTTCTCTGGGCTGTGTTGTGTTTCCAGGAGATGTCTGGGAAGTTAACTTGCCTTTATTCAGGTTCAGAATGGTGTTAGTCCCGACCTGACTCGAACAGGAGCCACCAAATGGTGGGGCGCCCCTCCTATACCCAGTCAGAATTCAGGAACAAAGACCACCCCAGACAAGCCCCCAATTGTGATAAATGATTAAGTCCCAAATAGGATTTTTGTGATTTATTAAG
>NW_023310232.1:0-6353 GCF_011077185.1 Oxyura jamaicensis | reverse complement strand
CTTATCTCCTCAACGGATTCTCCAAATTCCTCAATGACAATGAACAACCCCCCACGAATTTATCACAATCCCTCCTTTTTCTTTTTCTAACATATTTTGTTCATTGAATTTTTGCAATATTTGCTTGCTGAGCATCAAAGTTTCTGCATCATCCTCCTCCTGGTCAAGAGATTCATACTTAGCACGCACTAGCATAAGATGAGCAGCTTCTAATCGACTTTTTACAATTGCAATTACCCTATTGAAAATACATGGTCCAAGAGTCAATGCTATTATTATTAGTAATAAAGGTCCCGCTATAGTTGACAATAAGGTAGTAATCCAAGGTAAATAATTAAACCAAGATTCATACCAATTCTGTCAGTTCTCATACTCTCGCTTTATTTTTTCCAATCTTTCTCTGAGTTTAGCCATTGTGTCTCTTACCACTCCGGCGTGATCCGCATACACACAACATTCTTCCTTCAGAGCCGCGCATAACCCACCCTGTTGCAAAAATAATAGGTCTAATCCTCTACGATTCTGTAATACGAATTCTGAGAGGGACCTCACAGATTTTTCTAGAGCAGAAATAGACTGCTCAATTCAGGTCAAGTCCTCATCTAAGACGATACGTAGAGAGGTGAATTCCTTATTTTGTTTGATTAGCGAAGCAACCTCAGTACCGACTCCTGCTCCTCCCAAAATTAATAACGTGGCCAGAGTTAGGGCCGTAAACGGTTCCCCCCCCCCCCCCCTTTTTTTTTTCCAAATTATAGCTTGATACCGTGTGTTGGGTATACATATATTCTTCAGGGTGATATAAGATTCTTGGTATAATTATTACCTGTACACAAAAATCATGAGACGCGTTGAAAAGTTTTAGTGACAGACAAGGAGTTACCCCTACAGACGAACAAACCCACCTAGTGTTGTTAGCTGGGATTAACCATTCGGCTGATTGTTTTCCGATACTGTAGTAATTTTACAGGCTGGATTCTCTGAACACTTCCTGATAATACCTTATTTGTTCCTACTGCCCGGGGTCTATTGGCATCCTCCATTTTTATCAGTATGAGACCCCCCTTTTCTTGGAAGTTCAGAAAAGTTACTTTACCACTGTTGCCCAGGCCCATGGCCTTTTCCAATTTGACCCAATTTTGGTTTGGGGGTATTTTGGGGGTTAGTCTGGAGACAAAGATCACATTAAGTTATTTGAATGGTGTTAGCATATAAGTTCTTGGCAATAATTTTTCAAATTAGATATTTATACAAAGCGTCTATTCCTCAATGTGTCCTCCGGTGTTTTTCCTTTACCGGGGACCACAATAAATTGGAGGGGATGACTAGCTACCACTTCCCTTCTTTGGTAATAGCCCATCCCTCTTGGTTATATTTTCCCTTTTGACTTTCGATTAATTTTCTATCCTTTTTGTTATATACAGGCTTACCTTCAAGGGGAATCTGCCTGTCTGGAGCCAGGGCTCCCTCAGTTGCTACCTCATTTTCTACTGCTTCTTTTGCCTCTCTGTCTGCCAGATCATGTCCTTCCTCCAATTCTGAGCTCACCTTCTGGTGTGCCTTCTTGGTATTTCAAGACCCTTTGTAGGGAAAGCCAGTGACCGCCTTTCACTTCCAGCACCGCAGACACTGTGTGAGACACTAGCACAGTTATTTTCTGGCCCAAGGTGAACTTGCATGCCTCCTGGATATTTAGCACCATTGCTGCAACAGCTCTGAGGCATCCTGGCCATCCCGTGGCAGCAGCATCCAGCTGCTTAGAAAAATAAGCAACTCTCCTTCGATATGGGCCCAGGTACTGTGCTAGTATTCCCAGAGCAATCCCCGTCCAGGCCACACATGCTGCTTCTGTCTGGGTGTCTATGAGGAGGTCATCTACATACTGCAACAGCCTTCCTTCTCCTGATGGGGCTTCCCAGGTCTCCAAGTCCTTTGCAAGTGGTTCTCCGAACAAGGTGGGTGAGTTCTTAAATTCCTGAGGCAACCTTGTCCATGTGAGCTGTGTTTTGCGCCCACTCTTAGGGCTTGTCCAATCAAATGCAAAGATTTTCTGGCTGGCTTCATGGAGAGGGAGGCAAAAGAAGGCATCCTTCAGATCTAAAACAGTAAACCAAGTTAGTTCTGATGTTAAGCATTTTAATCAATTATCAGGGAGTGCAACCCACTTGCTCCATGTAGCATCAGTTGCATGATGTGTAGAGGGGACCCTTCCTTTGAACATCCAGCCCAGTACTGGCAGTCGGGGTGCCAGGAGGAGCTGTGCTTCAGTACCGACCACTTCCGAAGCAGATCGAACTCCTTCATATGCCGCCAATATCTCCTTTTCGGTTGGAGTGTAGCGGGCCTCAGATCCTCTGTATCCCCGACTCCAAAAGCCTAGGGGTCGACCTCGAGTTTCCCCAGGTTCTTTCTGCCAGAGGCTCCAGGTGGGGCCATTCTCCCCAGCTGCGGTGTAGAGCACATTCTTTACATCTGGTCCCGTTCGGACTGGCCCAAGGGCTACTGCATGAACTATTTCCTGCTTAATTTGTTCAAAAGCTTGTCGTTGCTCAGGGCCCCATTCAAAATCATTCTTCTTACGGGTTACTTGGTAGAGCGGGTTTACAATCAGACTGTAATTTGGAATGTGCATTCTCCAAAACCCCACGACACCTAGGAAAGTTTGTGTTTCCTTTTTGCTAGTTGGTGGAGACATAGCTGTTATTTTGTTGATCACATCCATTGGGATTTGACGACGTCCATCTTGCCATTTTATTCCTAAAAACTGGATCTCTCGTGCAGGTCCTTTGACTTTACTTTGTTTTATGGCAAAACCGGCCTTCAGAAGGATTTGGATTATTTTCTTCCCTTTCTCAAAAACTTCCTTTGCTGTGTTACCCCACACAATGATGTCATCGATGTACTGCAGGTGTTCAGGAGCTTCCCCCTGCTCCAGCGCAGACTGGATCAGTCCATGGCAAATTGTAGGGCTATGTTTCCACCCCTGGGGCAGCCGATTCCAAGTATATTGGACTCCCCTCCAAGTAAAGGCAAACTGTGGCCTGCACTCTGCTGCTAGAGGGATGGAGAAAAATGCATTAGCGATATCAATTGTGGCGTACCACTTGGCTGCCTTTGATTCCAGTTCGTACTGAAGTTCTAGCATGTCCGGCACTGCAGCACTCAGTGGTGGTGTGACCTCATTCAGGCCACGATAGTCCACGGTTAGTCTCCACTCCCCATTAGACTTCCGCACTGGCCATATGGGACTATTAAAAGGTGAATGAGTCTTGCTGATCACTCCTTGGCTCTCCAGTTGACGAATTAGCTCATGGATGGGAATCAGGGAGTCTCGGTCGGTGCGATATTGCCGCCGGTGCACAGTTGTAGTAGCAATTGGCAGTTGTTGTTCTTCGACCCTCAGCAACCCCACAACAAAAGAATCCTCTGAGAGACCGGGCAAGGTAGACAATTGTTCAATGCCCTCTGTCTCTAAGGCAGCTATGCCAAAAGCCCAGCGGAACCCTTTTGGGTCCTTAAAATATCCTCTTCTAAGATAATCTATGCCAAGGATGCATGGAGCATCCGGGCCAGTCACAATATGGTGTTTTTGCCACTCATTCCCAGTTAGACTCAGTTCAGCTTCCAATACAGTTAATTGCTGGGATCCTCCCGTCACTCCATAAATACTGCTGGGCTCTGGCCCTTTATAGCTTGATGGCATTAGAGTACATTGTGCACCGGTGTCTACTAAAGCCTTATACTTCTGTGCGTCTGATGTGCCAGGCCATCGAATCCACACAGTCCAATAAACTCGATTGTCCCTTTCCTCCCCCTGGCTGGAGGCAGGGCCCCTCTAATCCTCGTCAGAATCTTCATTCCTGTGTTTAAAGGACTGCCTGCTGGAAGTTGGAGCAGCAAACTTTTCAGAGACCCCCTTTTTCCCAATTGTTTTCTTTTGCAACTCACGTACCCGTGCCTCTAGGGTCGCGGTGGATTTTCCATCCCATTTTCTCATGTCCTCTCCATGGTCACGTAGGTAAAACCACAGGATGGCACGAGGTGTGTATCCACCATATCGTCTTCCTTGCACGGATGAGCGCTTACCCCTAATAGCAGAGACATTGGTTTGTACACGAGGGGAGGAAAATAAACTCTCTTTAAGTTGCTGGACCTCTTCAGAGAGTTTCTCCAAAGTATTCTCTTTTAGTTGATGGACGCTTTCAGAAAGTTTTTCCACAGCCGAGACGCAGGCCTGTAGGGAAGAGGAGAGGCTTTCTTCGTACTGCCGGAGTTGTTTAGCCACATCACCCACTGTGGGTTCCTCATCCTCTTTCCAGGCCATTATTGCCAATGAGCTGGCATATGATGATGGTGCACTCCGTACAAACTTCCGCCACATGGGTCGTGTACACCTGACTTCATCTGGATCTGTGGGTCCATCTGGATCTGTGGGTCCATTGTCTGGGTCCTCATAAATCACCTCCCGTACGGCTAATTCCCTCAGGTACTGGATTCCCTTCTCCATAGTGGTCCACTTGCTTGGCAGACATACAAGTTCTTCCTTGTAGGGAAACCTTTCCCTTACAGCATACAGGAGACGCCTCCAGAGGCTGTGAGATTGTGCTCCATCTCCAATTGCTTTGTCAATGCCTGCATCTCTAGCAAGGGATCCCAGCCGCCTGGCTTCCTTGCCCTCTAATTCCACACAATTGGCTCCGGTATCCCAGCACCGGAGCAGCCAGGTGACAAGCTGCTCACCTACGCAGCGACCAAAATCTTTTCGCACATCTCGTAGCTCACGCTGGTATAGGTTTCGGGTAACTACTGTTGATTTTTCAACATCCCCATCTTCATCCTCCTGCTCCTCTGATAGCCCGACCTCATCTTCTGTACACCTAGACCTAGCAGAAGAGTCTCTGCGTTCTAAACGACCTGAGTCTCTATACCATTTTTTCACCTTGTCTACAGGGGCAACTTGTACTGCTACAGCTCGTTTCTCTGACCCAACCACAGGGTCTGCCACAGGGGTGGGAACACCCTCTGCAGGGGCAACTTGCACTGCTACGGCTCGTTTCTCTGGCCCAGCCACAGGAGCTGGAGCGGCTGCAGGAGCTGGAGCTGGAACAGCTACAGGAGCAGGAGCTGGAGCAGCTGCAGGAGCTGGAGCTGGAGCGGCTGCAGGAGCAGGAGCTGGGGTGGCTGCAGGAGCGGCTGCAGGAGCAGGAGCTGGAGCGGCTGCAGGAGCAGGAGCTGGGGCGGCTGCAGGGTCTGTCACTCGGTTCATAGTAGCATCAATTGCAGCTCGATAGGCATAGGCCAGGCCCCAACATGCTACAGTGAGTTGTGTCACTTTGGAACTGCCAGAGTCATGACACTCTTTTTGCAAGCATTCTACCAGTTTTTTAGGATTTTGCAGTTGTTCAGGGGTGAATCTACAAAACATCGGAGGTGCCCACTGCTCTAGCCACCTGCCCATATCCTCCCACACTCCCTGCCACTCACAATTATCCCGCCTCAGGACAGATCTCTGCATGAGATTCCTAAGTAGTTGTTTAACCTTGAACAAAACCTGAAGCGCATTCAAGAGACATAACAACAAGAACATGCTGGTCTGAGTATCCCAAGGATATTCAACATCTTGGAGAGCTATCGTAACTAGCTCGGGGGATAAGAGGGTGCTGAAGGAGAAAGGGAGAGTGAACAAGTAAGGAAAAATATCTTTCCCTGTCCCCTTCACAGACTGGCTCCCTGATGGAAAAAGGCAGTAGGTGTAATTGTTAATAGTTTCCGAGATATAGTTTCCAAAGTACAGAGTCGACGACAGTGCTGCGTACAAATACCAAGTTAGAGTCATGGCCAGATATTTCATCATATCGTAGGCTATTGTTACACCGCACAGTACCATAACGATCTTAAACCAGGGCCCGGAGAGGATAAACAGCACGACAGGGATCACATACAGCAAGTAACGTGCTATAAAACTCAGTTTGGAATACAGACACAGCAGACTTGATATTAAAGCAATCAACATTCTGATTAGATCTGTCGTTATCTCAAGCCTTCGTGCCCCACGTTGGGCGCCAAAAGAGCTGTTGTGGTTTAACCCGGCTGGCAGCTAAACACCACACAGCCGTTCGCTCACCCTCCCCCCTCCCTCTCTGGGATGGGGGAGAGAAATGGGAAAGTGAAGCCTGTGAGTTGAGATAAAGACAGTTTATTAAGATAGAAAATAATAATGATAATAATAATAATATGTACAAACAAGTGATGCACAATGCAATTGCTCACCACCCGCTGACCGATGCCCAGCCCAACCCCGAGCAACCAGCCCCCCCAGCCCGGCTAGCCACCCCTATATATTGTTTAGCATG
>NW_023310231.1:0-4866 GCF_011077185.1 Oxyura jamaicensis | reverse complement strand
GGAAGCTGACTGAAGGCATCACCGACTGCTCCTCCCTCAACACGGGAGAGCCTGATTTTGGAAGTGTGATTTGTGCTATCAGAGCGTGGTTGTCAAACATGATGTTGTGCTTTAACCCGTCAGGCACTTCAGCACCACACAGCTGTTAGCTCAGTGCCCCTGCAGCTCCATGCCTGTAACGCTCTTGGGTTGAGAGAAATACAGTTTTAAGGGATAGGACAGTGAAAGGTCAATAATAATAACAACAACAATAACAACGGTACTAGTTAGATGTACAAAGCAAGCAATGCACTATGGAATTTCTCACACCCAATGACTGATGCCCAGCCTGTTCCCAAGCAGCTGTCTCTGCGACCCTGGCCAGCCTGCACTGGGATCCAGTGTTCCAGTCCCTCAACATTTGTTTTAGGGTAGAACCAGCTTTCAGAAGGACTTGGACTGTTTCCTTCCCTTTCTCAAATACTTCTTCTGCTCTGTTGCCCCACATGATGAGATCATCAAGGTACTGCAGGTGTCTGCATTAGTCCATGGTAAATGGACTGCATCAGTGTGGTCTGCATCAGTCCATGGTAAGTGGCAGGGCTGTGTTTCCAGCCCTGGGGCAGGAAGTTCCAGGTGGACTCGACATTCCTGCAGCTGTGGCCTGCACGCTGCTGCCAAAGGGATGGAGCAAAATGCATGAGGGATCTCCGTTGTGGCAGAGCTCTTGGCTGCCTTTGACTCCAGTTCACGTGGAAGTTGTAGACTGCCTGGCACAGCTGCCCTCAGAGGTGGCATGAGGTCATTCAGGTCATGAGAGTCTACCGTTAGCCTCCACTTCCCCTTAGACACTGACTACTTGGATCTATGAAAGATTGAGCAAGTCTTGCTGATCACTGCTTGGCTGTCCAGTCGATGAAGCAGCTGATAGATGGCAATCAGGGAGTCTTGGTCAGTATGATCTTGCTGCTGGTGCACCACTGGGGTAGCTACTGGCACCTGCTGTTCTTCAGCCCTCTGTAACCCCACAACAGAAGGGTCCTAGGAGAGACCAGGCACACTAGACAACTGTTTAATGTCCTCCGTCTCCATGGCAGCTCTGCCAAAAGCCCTCTGGTTGGATCTTTGAAGCACCATCTCCTGAAGTAGTCTATGATAAGGATGCACATAGCCCCCGGGTCAGTCCCAAGGGGGTGCTTCTGCCATTCCTTCCCAGTTAGACTCACTTCAGCCTCCACTGCAGTTAACTCTTGGGAACGCCCTGTCAGTCCAGAGATGCAGATGGGTTCTGCCCCTTTAGAGCTGGATGACATTAGGCTACGCTGTGCACCAGGTTGCACAAGTCCGATACACCCAATTGTCCCTTTCCTCCCCCTGGCTGCAGGACGGGCCCCTCTAGTCCTGCTCATAGCATTCATTCCTGTGTCTGGAGCACTGCGCACTGGAAACTTGAGCAGCACTTTGCTCAGAAGAATCCCTTGTTGTGATTCTATTTCCTTGCAAGTCATGTGCCTGTGCCTCTAGGATGGAGGTAGATTTTCCATCCCATTTGGTCATGTCCTCTCCAGGGTCAAAGCACAGGCTGGCACATGGTGTGTCCCCACTCTATTCCCTTTCTTGAGCAGAGGCACACTTACACCTGCTAGCTTAGGCATGGGTTTCTACAGGTCGGGAGAAAGCTGCATTATCTTGTTGTTCTTGGGCCTCATGAGAAAGTTCACCCACAGCTTAGATGAAGGCCCAAAGGTAGAAGAGAGACTTTCTTCTTCTTGCCAGTGTTGGCTAGCCGATTCAGCCACTGTGGATTCTTCTTGGCCTTCCCAAGTCATTTCTGCCAATGAGCTGCCATCTGATGATGGTGCGCTCTGTACAAACTTCCACCACACAGGTCATGTGCACTTGACTTCATCTGGATCTTTGGACAGTTGTTCATTGCCAAAGTTTGTAAAGATGTGAGAAACACTCTGTGGCCAATAACACAGACTCAGGCGAGGAACTCAGTGAAGTAGTACCAGTTTTTTTTATTATTATTATTCGCGATTGCAGTGGCGGGCATCGCGCAAGCAGGAGCGCACCTCCTAGTTTCATAGCACAGCTAACATACTTTATTTCCTCGAGGACCAGCACCCAACCTTATTTCCCCATTGACTGGGTAGTCCAGGTTAACCACCTATCTGACACTGTACAGATAATGCATGGCTTTCAGTTGCCAGCCCGTTACTTTTCAAATTTCTAGTGACATTTTACTTTGTGCAGCGATAATATTTCTTCCCTTGTCTGACTTGGCTTGACACCCCGTGGGTTCACTTCATTGCCCTGAGGAGTCTGGTTGTTGTCTGCATTTCACAAGGCTGTCCGGTAAGCTTTCTTAGCACGGAAAGCATCTCAACTGCACATTCCTTCCCTCTGAACAATGTACCTCTAAACAATGCAACATCTCTACAAACAAACAAAAACCCTTTTCTTCCATGGTCACATGCACCCAGTAAATGTTTTTCTGTTGGATATCATTTAGTCCTTGTCTTTCTCCTCCCCCCATACACTGAGCATTCCCAAGAAGCAGCATGCCTGGTACTTCCTGTGCTTGTGTTACTGCTTCTGGTGCAAAACCAACATTTTTGCTCCCACCGATATCACCTCCAGCATGACAAATTCCACCACGCACCAGATACCCAACTCCACTGACATCCACTTGCCTGGCTGGCATAGAAGATCTTCCTTCAAGGGATACCTTTCCTTCACACTTGACAGGAGGATGTTCCTTCAGCCCATTTTCCAGTTTTTTTGCCACTCACCCCTTCCAGAGAGGGGGATCCCAGCTGCTTGGCTTCTCTGCCCTCGAATTCCAGGCTCGTGGCCTGGTTCTCCCATCCCTGGAGCAGCCAGGTGACATTGTGCTCACCTGGACGATGGCTGAAATCTTTTTGCACTTCTCATAACTCACTCTGCAATAGGGATCGTGTGGTTACTGAGGCTGTTATGATCTCTTCCTCTTCACCCTCCTTCTTCCACGACGGTTCTCTGGCGCAGCCATGGGGCCCATCCCAGGGGCTGGAGTGGCTGCAGGGCCTGTCCCAGAAGTTTCTTCTGGCTGCAGGACCTGTCTCAGGGGCTTGGAGTGGCCAAACAGCTCATGGCAGGAGTTGCTGTGGCTGCAGAGGCTTTCAGAGGAATTGGAGTGGCTGCTGGGCCTGTCCCAGGGGCTGGAGAGGCAGTGAGTGCATCTGGTGAGCATAGGTAAAGTCCCAGAACGTTGCCGTGATTTCTGTCTCTTTGGCATTGCCTGGGGATCAAACCCCTCTGACAAGCATTTCCCTTTTGTTTTAGGCTTCTGCACTTGCTCAGGGGTGAAGTTCCAAAGCACTGGTGGAGGTGCCCACTGCTCTAGGTGCCTGCCCAGATCCTCCCACACTCCCTGCCACTCCAAAATCCTGAAGAGCTATTGTAACTGGCCTGGAGGAGAAGGGGCAGCTGAAGGAGAAAGGGAAGGGGAAGAAGTGGGGAGAAGTCTCCCCCCCTTTCCCTATCTCCAGCTCCATTTCCCTATCTACCAGCACTGGGGGCTGAGTACCAGGGGAACAACTGGTCTTCCTGCTAAGGACTGAGACAAAGAAGGCATTAAGTACCTCAGCCTCTTCCTCATCTCTTTGCACAACATTTCCCACCACATCCAATAAAGCATGAAGATTCTCCTTAATCCTCCTTCATTTAAAGGATTTATATAAACATTTTTCTTTCTCTTTGACAGCATTAGCCAGATGGAGCTACATTTGGGCTTTGGACCTTCTAATTATATCCCTGCACAGCCTCATAATATTTAGGACACAGCTTCAGACAAAGTGGCAGCATGTGTAAGTAGCAGCGAAAAGGTGGAAGCTGGCAGTGTGCATTCCCCTGCACTTCTGTGAGTCTGTACTGAATTGCATGCACCTAATGCCTTCTGTGTTGTCCCAAATGTCCTGCAAGTCCTGATGCTGTTATCCGGTGAGAGGCAGCACAATCAGGGTGAGCCATGTGCCTGCAGACATGAACAGAATGGAAACTGCAGGAGTTTGATTCCAGAAAGCCCTTGACATTGACAAGGAGAAGAGCCCAGTCCAGCACCGGAGGAAGAGGAACCCCACACATCAGGGCAGGCTGGGACCCTGCTGAGTGAGCAGTGCCCAGGAGGAGCAGGGCCTGGGCACCACGAGGGATGCCATACGAGCAGTGCTGCCTGCTCTCCAGGAACCACGCCAGCTTCCTACACAGCTGCCTTATGTGGAGCATGGCCACCAAGAAAATCTGAGTTATCAGACTCAGGTGAGATCAGGTGTAACACCCCCCACACAAGGGTCTGCAGACAGCAGGGAAAGAGGTGCAGGTCTGGGAGTCCCTCAGACAGCCTGGTGTGGCGGGGAGCAAGGGCTACGTCAAGGCTGAAAGTCCCAACAGAACCCAGGTCATTGTGTCCACGACTATGGCTGTTGTCTCTGCCACTGAGGCCTATGAGGACACAGCTTATTGTTAAGCACCAGGGGCTCATTGCCTCCTCGGCCCCACCCATGAACCAGGCAGGGGTCGTACCATTCTCCTGCACTTGGCAATGCACATCCCCATCTCCTCCTGCCCTAGAAGAGCCCTGAGCAAGGTGTGACAGGAACAGATCTCCCCTCCCAGCGAATGGGGGTCAAGGCTTGGGCCTTGCCCTTAGTGAAACACATCGAGTTTTCCTACACATCAGTGTCACCTTCACACTGCCTTTGTCTACTTGTCCTCACGGCCTCCAAGGTTCTGCTCTAACGAGCTCCAAGGGAGGCTGTGTCAGGACTGGCCCTCAGGGGGATACTCCAGGAAACTCCCTCTGACTTGGATTCCTTCCGAGATGTCTTCCATTGTCTCTCAGGG
>NW_023310230.1:0-1415 GCF_011077185.1 Oxyura jamaicensis | reverse complement strand
TTGCTTATTGATTGTGTGATGGTCTTAATTGCTTATTGATTGTGTGATGGTCTTAATTGCTTATTGATTGCGTGATGGTCTTAATTGCTTATTGATTGTGTGATGGTCTTTGTTGCTCATTGACTGCGCGACGGTCCTCGTTGCTTGTCCATTGCACGATGGTCTCCGTTGCTTCTTGATCTCACGATGATCTTTGTTGGTTATTGATGGCGCAATGGTCTTCGCTGCGTATCTTTGCACTTCGTTGCTTATCAATTGCGTGCTTCATCACTATTAATTACACGATTTGCATAATCATTGATTGCACGGCACGGTTCATCATCGGTTATTACTTGCACGCTGGGCTTAACGATGCTGCTTAATTGCTGTTAACTCCTCAACGATCTTCTTCATTGAGTCTTAATCGCACGGCATCTGATTGCTGACTGATTCCACGCCTGCTTCGTCAACGAGTGCTAATTGGACAATGCGCTTAGTCATTGTGCATGGATCGCTTGTCAGGGTTCACCGCGGGTCCGATTACTCGCGGGACGCGCCTCACGGCGCCGCTGGCTGCAAGAATGCTTCGTCATCCTTTGCTAATTGCTGCCTCGTCACGGTCGATAGCACGCGCTGCACCATTGGCCGTTAATTGCGTGACGAGCTTCGCCGCCGCTGGCGCGCTTAGTCATTGTTTATTAATTAGTTGCTGCTTCGTCACCCCCCCCCCCCCCCGCTCGCACAATCATTGACCGCCGCCTATCGACGGCGCCGCGGTTAATCATTGATTATTGTTTGCCCGGCCTGTTTGCCATCAATACCCGATCACGCAGCGCGGTTAATCATTTAATCATTGCTTGCTGCGGTGGGGGGGGGACTGTCCCCATTGTCCCCGTGGTGTCCCCCTCCCTCCCCCCCCCCAGGGCTGCACCATCTACCCCGTGCTGAGCTCGGCGCTGAAGGACCCCCGGCACTTCAAGAACCCCGAAGTCTTCGACCCCCAGCACTTCCTGGATGAGAAGGGGGCGTTCAAGAAGAACGAAGCCTTCATCCCCTTCTCTGCAGGTGGGCTGCGGGGGTCCTGCCCCCCCTCTGGGGTCGTGGGGACCCCCCCCCTCCATCAGCGGGGGACCCCCGCGGCGGGTGGGTGACGGCGCCCTGTCCCCGCAGGGAAGCGCATGTGCCTGGGGGAGAGCATGGCGCGGACGCAGCTCTTCCTCTTCCTCACCGCCATCCTGCAGCGGTTTCGGCTGCGGCTCCCCCCCGGGGAGGCCCCCCCGGATCTGAGCCCCCGGGTCAGCGGCATCTCCAACGTCCCCTGGTCCCTGCGGGTCTGCTTCTGCCCCCGCTGACGCGCCCCGAAACGCCGCCTCCCAAACCCTGCCGAGGATGGAGACCCCAAAAATGCCTCAAATAATGGGTAAAACCACCAAAAT
>NW_023310229.1:0-4887 GCF_011077185.1 Oxyura jamaicensis | reverse complement strand
AGGTGCCTGCTGTTTCTTCTCTACTTCTTCTTCTTGTATTATTGCCTGAGATACATGATTAAGTCCCAAATAGGATTTTTGTGATTTATTAAGGAAATAGAGGCAAGCAAACAGTGCTGGGTGCACCGGGAGTCTCTGCTCTACCAGGACGCACTCCTGTTACATCAGGTGGCTGATTTTGATGCTCCTAGACTAATACATATTCATCACTATTCCTAGAAAAGGCAGGGTTATTATAATTAGTTCCCGGAATCCAATCCTTCTCTGGACGCACACGTAGCAGTCTCTGGTGGTCTTTCTGGGGGTCTCTTGTGCTGAAGGCTCGTAGTCTTCCTCCCAGGCTTTGTCCTTTGGTCGTCCTTCAACTCCCCCTTTCTCCTTATTTGCTGGATCTCTTTGCTGATTATCAGAGGCTTGCGCAGCGTCCCATGAAAAGTCTGCAGTTTCCTAAAAAAACTCCTTGGTCCTCTTATTTCCCAGACTCGAGTCTCAATGTTCGCCCTTCACACCCTCTATTTACACAAACTGCTGGATCATTCCTTTGCATGATACAAGAACTATGTACACTAATCGCTCTGTTTCTCTTAAATAGGAGTTTATATTTCAACATTTGGCCCTAGCATTGTTCCATACTGACACAAATCAAATAAACACCTTTCACAATGCCCCATTTCTTTTTTTCATGGTATTGATTCGTGTTTTGTTTTATTATTATTATTATTATTATTTATTCAATCAAGTCAATACTTGCCAAATCGGTACCAATTTTGGATCTTCTTTTGTTTTGTTTTTATTATCATCAGGGAATGGGTTTTCCCTCAGGCTGGTTCTGGGTCAACTGGTACCACAGATATTTGCATTCCTTGTATAACTGAGTGTATTAGTCTGGTAAAACAGGGTATTAAACATGGAATTATGGAATTATTAAACAACTCTCCACATATTCCCAATACAACTATCCTGATTCTAGTAAGCCAACCACCACCCATAAAGTCCCTCCATAATTCTCTTTAAAATGATTTCATTCCAAGTCTGAACTGGGACATGCACAATTTTCTTCATTTCTTTTTACAAGTTCATTCACAGCTTTTCCTTCATCATCAATCTCTACACAGCAATTACTTAAGGTTAAATTTTCCACAGACCCCTCCTTCTTGTGCTAGCAAATAATCTAAAGCTAAGCAATTTTGATACAAAGCAGTTCCCATCTTGGTATTTTGTTTTGCAATTAATCCGAGTGCATCTCCGCTTGTATTCACAACAATTTCTACTACAGCTTGCAACCTACTTATTCTATTAAGCATATCTCTTGGGGTCCTATAGCCCCAGGATCCGTTCTCCAACAAGCACAACCCCAATTTGAGGGTCCACGGTAATGATAACTCCTCTCCCACGGATAATCTCTCATCCAATCAGTGTAACACGTAGAAGCCACTGCTCCACCCTTTCTAGGACAAATGTACTTGCGCTGGTTACTATATCTCTTCCAACTCAGGCTTCCACAATCAGTCTATGGGTCTTCATCTGTAATATCACAGGCATCAAAGGTTATCGACACTGAGGTATTCAGGGTGGTTACAACTTCACTTGTTCCAATTAATTTCTCTGCATAGAGCATAGTGAGTTAGGTTAAAAATGCAGCTTCCTCTTTTCTGGCCTTTACAGTCATAGACAGTATGATACCCCAATGTCTGGGAGCTCAAGCATCCTTTTCTAGTAGCTGACTGCAGCTGTTGGCCATAGCTTGGCCCAAGAAACTCACCCCAAGCAGGACTAGAAGAGGTCTGATAAGGGCCGTAGTGCTCAGCGGTCACAGCCCGAAGGGGTTGCAGCCCTTGGCAGACCTTGCCAGCCGCAGCACCAGTTCCCTATCCGCTCTTGCCCTCTTCCCTAATCTTAAAGGGGTGGACACTGCAGATGTACCTTCTCGGTACCTTCAGGGGATAACGCTTAACTGATCCCTGTTATTGATAAATCTCTCCCCTTAGTAGGTATCTATTCAAGAGGTTCTTTGTTTACTAATTTTACAGAAGTAATTACAATAAATTTGGAGTCATTACAATAAAGGAGTAATTACAATAAACTTCCCACAGCAACTTAGCTTATGCTCTTTGATGAAGGCTTCTTCAAGTCCATCGGATAGTTTAGTTTCTCCTGGTTCCGATGTTACTTTCTACTCTTCCACTGGACCTTTTACTCACGACACGTGTCCATCCCTTTTCAGCAGTTCTCACTGCTGGTTCCTTGTTAATAGATAACAGCTAATAGATAACAGTTAATCAATATCGGCTCTTTTCTTTTTAATAAAACAAGAAAAGGTCCTTCCCAGAGGGGAGATAAGCTTTCCTCTTTCCATGTTTTTATTAGAACCCTATCTCCTGGTTTTAACTGGTGAATTGCAAATCCTAAAGGTGGCGTCTGAGCCATCATCCCAGTTTCTCTTAGCCCTTTTAATCTTCTACCAATGGTAATTATATATTTCTGGATACTACGATCCTCAACTACATTGTTCCCTAGGGGCATCCCTTGAGAAGAAGGCATGCCATATAACATTGCATATGGCGATAATCCAGTCTCACGGTGTGGTTTAGTTCTAATGTTTAAAAGTGCCAATGGTAAGCATTTCGTCCAGGGCATTTGTGTCTCGATCACTAACTTAGCCAACTGTTGTTTTATTGCTTGATTCATTCTTTCTACTTTCCCGAGCTTTGTGGGTGCCCCGGAGTGTGGTATTCCCACTGAAAACCTAATGATTGACATAATAATTTTATTACTTTAGAAGTAAAGTGTGTGCCCTGATCAGAATCAATGGACTGGATTATCCCATACCTAGGTATTAAGTGTTCTAATAACATTTTTACCACCTTTCCAGAGAACAAGCAACCCGAGACGGCAAGGCATTTCCTGAATCACCCCTCTTTGTTCCCTCCTCCAAACTCTTGACATTCCTGATGTTATCACCAGCCATGGGGCTTGTGGACCCCCATGGCCACACTCCCACATCTCCCCCTTCTTTAACATAAAAAAGCACGATTAACACAAATGAAGAAAGCACGGTTAACACAAACTAAAACACAGAGAAAAACTACCAGGCATACTAATTCTCTCTTGAACAAACTTTGTAAGCACATCCCTGGGCGAGGCAGGTACTGAGTGCTGCCCAGCCAGGGGGGGCTCTGGCTGCCCCTCCAGCTCCTGGAGTCCTTGCTTGTGGGTCCTGCATATGCCAGCCGGACACTCCCGGACGTTGTTTTTTGTTTGAGCTGGAGTCCAAACCGCAGAGGAGGGTGCTGTGATCATGGTAAGGCAGATGATGAGACGGCCGGACAGACTCATGGTGCTGACACCCATCTAGGGCCAGCTTCTGTTAAAACACAAGCACAACCTCGGCCCCCAAGTTATTAGAGTGTAGGGCCCTTCCCAGTAATTGGTGCTGCCATTTTTTAATTCT
This sequence comes from Oxyura jamaicensis, assembly GCF_011077185.1. Taxonomy (NCBI): domain Eukaryota; kingdom Metazoa; phylum Chordata; class Aves; order Anseriformes; family Anatidae; genus Oxyura; species Oxyura jamaicensis. The sequence goes on along the minus strand of NW_023310229.1, from coordinate 1,436 downwards.
TATTTATTTATTCATTTATTTTTCCATGACTTGTGCTCTTTCTTTAACTGAGTTTCTCCCAGATCTGTCTCCTAGATCTGTCTGTCGCTTTTTCTCCTGCACGGACAGATGCAAGGACCTTCCGTCCATCGATTTAAAACATTTCAGAACACAGCATGCTTTATCTATCTTTTCCTAGGGTTCACCCCCCTACTCTCCCTTCTTTGTTTCAGAAGCTGTCCTGGTTTAGTTAGGACAGAATTAATTTTCCTTCCAGTAGCTGGTAGAGTGCTATGTTTTGGATTTAGAATGAGACTAATGTTGATAACACGCTGATGTTTTAATTGCTGCAGAGCAGTGCTTACACTAAGCCAAGGACTTTTCAGCTCCTCCCTCTGTCCTGCCAGTGGGCAGGCTGGGGGTGCAGCAGGAGCTGGGTGCAGCAAGAGCTGGGAGGGGACAGACCCAGGACAGCAGACCCAAACTGGCCAAAGGGGTATTCCATACCATCTGATGGCATGCTGAACAATGCATAGGGGCGGCTAGCTGGGGTGGGGGGGGTGGGGGGGGCGGCCGCCTGGGGACAGGCTGGGCATCGGTCAGCGGGTAGCAAGCAACTGCACCGTGCATCACCCGCTCCGTGCACATCATTATTATTCTTTTCTGTCCCAATAAACTGTCTCTATCTCAACCCACAGGCTTCAGTTTTTCTCGTTTCTCTCCCCTGTCCCATAGGGGGGGGAGGATGAGTGAACGGCTGTGTGGTGTTTAGCTGCTGGCCAGGTCTAAAACATTAACTTTGGGTTAAAAAAACATTAACTTTGGGTTTTAGTCCTAAAACTAATGTTTTAGGACTAAAACATTAACTTTGTAATGTAATGGAAAAGGGTTATCATGGCAGTCCTCAAAGGCCACTGTATAGCACACTGACATATCCAAGGCTCTCAGCTTTTATTTCAGTCTGTGTATTCAAGTTTTGAGGTCCTTCTATGATTATGCAAACATCAGAAATATAGTGGTATAATAACTGGTACTTATGAAAGCAGAGTTTTAGAGCCAATATTAAATTTGCAGGCTCAAAACACCCACTTAATATTTAAACGAGTACTTGATACTTCTGTTTGCTCAAAAATAGAGTAAATGCACTTACATTAAAATACCTTTTACTGTTCAACAGGTGTGCTCATGTGATTTTTATATTAGTACAAACTTCAAACAAACAAACAAATCCACCATATGACTTTTTAAAACAAATGATACCAATTCACCTTTCCCCTACTGGAGTACATTTACATTAAGGCTTTGAATCATCTGACCCACGATTTTACAGCATTAAAATGAATGGGTCCACAAGGATGCTGGTATGTCTCACTGAGACTTAGCATGAATAGAATTAAAGCTCACCACCTTCAGGAAACAGAAAATCACATGCTCATGCCTTACCTATATTCCTTTTT
>NW_023310228.1:0-1486 GCF_011077185.1 Oxyura jamaicensis | reverse complement strand
CCTCGAGCTCTTTGTGTTGTCTTTTCTCCCCCTTCCTCTTTGAGGAGAGGAGGAGTGAGAGAGCGATTGTGGTGGAGCTCGGCTGCCCACTCGAGTAAAACTATCACAGTCCTTTTTGGCGCCCAAAGTGGGGCTCGAGGGTTGAGATAACGGTAGAATTGATTAAAGTAATTCCACCTAACATACTTGCTAGTCACAATGTTCGGTTTGCTGTTAATATTTTCCTGTGTGACTATGTTGTACGTAATCTGTTCTCTGTTCTCTTTCTTCGTCTATATCCAATCGGAGAACGTGTTGAAATCTGTGTTTCGTTTCTTTATCACACTGTGTGGTAACATGCTGGCCTCCAGTTTTGTCTGGTACTCAGGCCCTGCATTGCTATCCTTCTGGTCTCCTGGAGGTTATCTTTTTGGAAATATGAAGAATTACACTGCCTTCTTTTTCTTCCCGAGCAATCAATTTGTAAATAATATCAGGGGTGGTACCTTCTTCTTCTCTCCCTGTGGGCTAATCGCAGAAGCCTTTGAGTCTTTTGGATACCCTTGGTTGGATGTCATCCTCCTATTACTAGTTCTATTCTTTTTCTTCCTCCCTAAGGTTAAACAATTTATTAAGAATATCATCCAAGGACCTGCCCCGAGGCAAAGTAGTTGTGGGTGGCAAGGTGTGGGGGGGGGATATGGGCAGGTACCTGTCACGGTTTTCTCCTCCGATGGTTTTTAACTTCACCCCTGAACAAGTGCAAAATCCAAAAAAAACTGGTAGAATGTTTGAAAGACGTATGCCCTGACCCTGGCAATACCAGAGAACTCCACCAGCTTGCTGCACTCTGCTGGGGTCTGGCTTACACCTATCAAATGTCAATTAACACTGCCCAGCATCCTCCAGGGGATAGGAAAGTTTCTGAACTTGATAGTGAGATAACACACACTGTGACCACCCCAAAGGACCAACCATCTATGGTATCAGTAGCCCCTATAGTCAAGACAAAACAGTGGAAACAGAAGTCAGCTTGTTTAGTAAGGGAAGAAGCTCATCCTGAGGAGGAGGGAGAGGAGGAAAAGGCAGGCAGCTCTAAAGCAGCATCATCACAACATCAGGGAGAAGAGACTGAAATCATAAATGAATCAGAAACCACTCGATCCCTATCGTTGAGTGAGTTGCGAGAAATACGAAAGGGTTTCAGTCATCATCCAGGTGAGCACATCCTCACCTGGCTGCTTCGATGCTGGGATGCTGGGGCCAATAGCCAACAACTAGAAGGCAGTGAAGCCAAGCAGCTGGGATCCCTCTCTAGAGAAAGGCTCATTGACAGAGTAATTGAGAGAGAGGCACAGGTCCTCAGCCTCTGGAGGCGACCCCTGGCAGCTGTGAAAGAAAGGTATCCCCACAAGGAAGATATTGTATATCAAGTAGGCAAGTGGACCACCATGGAGAAGGGTCTCCAGCAACTGAGGGAATTAGCTGTGCTGGAGATGATTTATAG
>NW_023310227.1:0-12287 GCF_011077185.1 Oxyura jamaicensis | reverse complement strand
TTACGCCCCAGGTGCAGGACCCGGCACTTGGCCTTGTTAAACTTCATACAGTTGACCTCAGCCCATCGGTGCAGCCTATCCAGATCCTCCTGCAGAGCCTTCCTACCCTCGAGCAGATCGACACACGCACCTAACTTGGTGTCATCTGCAAACTTACTGAGGGTGCACTCAATGCCCTCGTCCAGATCATTGATGAAGATGTTAAAGAGGACCGGCCCCAGCACCGAGCCCTGGGGAACGCCACTAGTGACTGGCCTCCAACTGGACTTGACTCCATTTACCACGACTCTTTGGGCCCGGCCATCCAGCCAGTTTCTAACCCAACGAAGCGTGCACCAGTCCAAGCCAAGAGCAGCCAGTTTCTTCAGGAGAATGCTGTGGGAAAGAGTGTCAAAAGCCTTGCTGAAGTCAAGGTAGACCACATCCACAGCCTTTCCCTCGTCCACCCAGCGCGACACTTTGTCATAGAAGGAGATCAGGTTCATCAAGCAGGACCTGCCTTCCATAAACCCATGCTGACTGGGCCTGATCGCCTGCTTGCCCTGCAAGTGCTGCGTGATGACTCTCAAGATTATCTGCTCCATGAGCTTCCCTGGCACTGAGGTCAAACTGACAGGCCTGTAGTTTCCCGGGTCAGGCCTCCGGCCCTTCTTGTAGATGGGTGTCACATTTGCTAGCCGCCAGTCAACTGGGACCTCCCCCGATAGCCAGGACTGTTGATAAATGATGGTAAGCGGCTTGGCCAGCACCTCTGCCAGTTCTCTCAGTACCCTTGGGTGGATTCCATCCGGCCCCATCGACTTGTGCACATCCAAGTGCTGTACCAGGTCACCAGCCATTTCTTCATGGATAGTGAGGGCCACATCTCTCTCCCCATCCCCTTCCACCAGTTCAGGGTACTGGGTATCCAGAGAACAATCGGTATTGCCGCTAAAGACTGAGGCAAAGAAGGCATTAAGCACCTCCCCCTTTTCCTCATCTCTTGTAACTAAGTTTCCCCCCGCACCCAGTAAAGGATGGAGATTCTCCTTTGTCCTCCTTTTTGTGTTGATGTATTTATAAAAACATTTTTTGTTATCTTTAACGGCAGTAGCCAGATTGAGCTCCACATGAGCTTTGGCCTTTCTAATTTTGTCCCTGCACAGCCTCGCGATATCCTTATAGTCCTCCCTAGTGGCCTGCCCACTTTTCCAAAGATTATAAACCCTCTTTTTTCTCCTAAGCTCAAGCTACATTTCTCTGTTCAGCCAGGCTGGTCTTCTTCCCCGCTGGCTCATCTTTGTGCACATGGGAACAGACCGCTCCTGCGCCATTAGGATTTGCCTCTTGAAGAGCGCCCAGCCTTCCTGGACTCCTCTGCCCTTCAGAACCGCCTCCCAAGGGACTCTACCAACCAGTGTCCTCAGCAGCACAAAGTCAGCTCTCCGAAAGTCCAGTACAGTGGTTTTACTGGTTCCCTTCCTGGCCTCGCCAAGAATAGTGAACTCCACCATTTCGTGGTCACTCTGCCCAAGACAGCTCCCGACAATCACATCCTCCACCAGTCCTTCTCTGTTTGTGAAGAGAAGGTCTAGCGGGGCACCACCCCTGGTAGGCTCACTAATCAGCTGCGTCAGGAAGCTATCTTCCACTTTCTCCAGAAACCTCCTAGACTGCTTTCTCTGGGCTGTGTTGTGCTTCCAGGATATGTCAGGGAAGTTGAAGTCCCCCACGAGTACAAGCGCTGAAGATTTCGCAACTTCTGCCAGCTGTCTGTAGAACTCCTCATCTGTCTCCTCATCCTGGTTCGGCGGTCTATAGCAGACCCCGACCAGGACTCTAGCCTTGTTGTCCCTGCCGATCCTAACCCAAAGGGACTCGATCTTGTCATTCCTAGCCTCGAGTTCTACAACATCGAAAGACTCTCTAATATAGAGAGCCACACCGCCACCCCTTCTGTGCTGTCTGTCCCTTCTGAAGAGCCTATAGCCAGATATTTCAGCACTCCAGTCATGAGAGTGGTCCCACCACGTTTCCGTGATGGCAACCAAGTCGTAGCCTGCCCGCTGCACGATGGCTTCCAGCTCCTCCTGTTTGTTGCCCATGCTGCGTGCATTGGTGTAGATGCACTTCAGCTGGGCCATTACCTTATTCCCCGGCCTTGCTATTGTTCCCCCTGGCACAGCTCCAACAATCCTTGCTTCACCCCCATCCCCCTTCTTACCTAGTTTAAAGCCCTCTCAATGAGCTCCGCCAGCTCCTGGCCAAGGATCCTTTTTCCCCTAAAGGATAGGGACCCGTCTACGGCTATCAGACCAGGTGCTGAATAAACTGCCCCATGGTCGAAAAACCCAAGATCTCTGCGTTGGCACCAGCCCCGGAGCCACGTGTTTAACAGGTGGGCTTTCCTGGTTCTCTCTGTACCCCTCCCTGTCACCGTAGGGATGGACGAAAGCACTACCTGCACTCCCGCTCCGTCCACTAACCGTCCCAGCCCCCTAAAGTCTCTTTTGATTGCCTTCAGGCTTCTGTCTTCAATGTCGTCACTGCCCGCCTGGACTATCAGAAGAGGATAATAATCAGAGGGGCGTACCAGGTTGGGAAGCTTCCTGGCAACGTCCCTGACCCTGGCCCCAGGGAGGCAGCAGACTTCCCTACGGGTAGGGTCAGGCCGACAAATAGGGCCCTCTGTTCCCCTAAGGATAGAGTCTCCCACAACAATCACCCTTCTTTCTTTCTTGATGGAGGCAGTCCTGAGGCGTGGAGTCGACCTCCTCACCCTAGGCATCCTCCTGGGAACACTTTCTACCTCTTCCTCAGTTGCTGTTGATCTCTCAGTCTCCAGGGCCTCAAACCTGTTGTGTAAGGGCACCTGGGAAGGTGGGGCCGGAAGGGGAGGGCATCGCCTGCCATGTCGAGCAGGGACCTGTCTCCATTCCTCCTCAACTCCCAGATCCCCTCCCTCTGCCCGACGGCGACAAGGCAGGGGCTCCACCCCCATTTGGGGTGTCTCAGCCCGGTACCTCTCCTTGAGGCCCTGCAGGGAGTTACTCCACAAGTCTATCTCCCGCTCACACTCCCTGATGGCCCTCAACCTCTCCACCTCCTCCTTGAGCTCCGCCACCATGCGGATCAGGTCATCCACCTGCTCTCACCTCACGCACGCAGCGTCTCTGCCTCCCGCCGATGGCAGCAGCAGGCTCTGACACTCCCTGCATCCGGTGACCTGAACCGCTGCATTCTTTAACGGGCAGTCGGTCTGGGTGTGTACCGACCTCCTGGAGAGCCCACCGTACCTGGTGGAGACCATTATCGCCTAGCTAACGACTGTCGTTAAGAGGTGTTCGTGTGGGCAGGCGATTGCTCTCCGCCCTGCCTGCTCGCCCTGCCTACAAGAAGAGCATCAACAGTGAGACAAAACATTGGAGAAATACTTAAGGTTCTGACAGAGCTGTGTTACAGATTGAAAGGTTTCAGTCATCTCTTCTTGAATAGGATGCATGTAGCTCAGGTTGATGCTCACAGGTTCTCTGAATTTATCTTCCTCATTTAAAGTTTTGTGATAAACCTCTACTTGTTTGCCCCTAAGATCTGGTTTAAATTGCATCACCTCATTTAGGGACCTGGTTGAGGAAACGGTTAACCACATACCTGTGATCTATATAATTTTCAGCTAAAGAACACTGCAGTAGACAACAGAAAACAGCTGGTGGAAAGTCCACTTTTGCCAGTTGGAATTGTTCCTCATAAAGAATTTTAATTTTGTCTCTCAGATGATGATAAACTACTAGCCATATCTAAAATAATAACTGCAAAATGATTGATTCCAAATCTTATATTTATTCTCTTTGCAGAAAGTTATCACTAGGCTTGGGCAGGATTGTGTTATATCAGTATTTGTAAAGCAGCCTTGCTTATTGTTTATAAACAATTTGCTTATTGTTATAAAATGCTATTCACAGAAAGAGGCTGGATTGTTCACCATGTAGAGGTGATCTTTTATTTTCTAAAACAAATTAACAAACAAATCTTTTAGAATGGAATTTGCATAAAAAGAACAAAACTTTTTTTTTTTTTTTTTTTTTTTAATTATATCAACAGGGCTTTTGCCCCTTGAATTTCAATTTTGATACTTGCAGCTAGGAAAAAATGTAAAAGAGATACTATAATGATTTTTTTTTTAATTGAAATCTAAAAAATAAATAAAATAAATGTTTGCAAAATTTTACGTGCTCATTCATTTTTCTTATTAAATGTATTTATTATTATTTATTTAAATTATTTATTTAAATGTATTTATTATTATTATTATTATTATTATTATTATTATTATTATTATTATTATGATATGTAAATGATGGTATATATGCAAGTTGTATGTAAGGTGCAAGTCAGAGCAAGTTATAAAAAATGTTGATTTAAGAAAAAGGTATTATACGAGGTGTTTTTCAGCATCTTTTCAGGCCTCAGTATTCTGTTAATTCTGCCCTATACAGTAATATTATGTTTGAGTAAGAAGAAAACATGAGATAATGGAGAAATGTCTGTTTTCAGGGTCAATAATTTTTTCTAAGCAGAGTTCTTTCATGCTTTCAGGCAGCAATGCTGAAAATATGGGTTGCAGATTTAGGGTTGGGAGGGAGTGAACGGGTGGGGCAGAAAGGGAGGGAAAGCTTAATACCTAGTTATAGTGTTAGCAGCCCTCTTTTCTTCATCATTACATAGAAGTGCGAAAAAGAAGTGTGTTACAGAGTGACCTTTTGACTCTAGTTAAGCAGCAGGCAGTAGCATAAAATGGAACCTTTACATTTTCTTTCTTTTTTTTTTTTTCCTTTTCCTTTTTTTTTTTTTTTTTTTTTTTTTTTGTTAGACATGTCAAAAGCTTTAAAAGCTGTTATTTTAAGAGTCCTTTTTTTCCACCCTCAAAAGATTCCCATCGTGGGAGAGAAAAAAAAAAAAAAAAATTTTTTTTTTTTTTTGTTTTTTTAAAAAAAATGTTTCTTACCACCAGAAACACTATACTTATTATTCCTCCTTATTAAACTTGAAAAATGTTGCACATAAAAAGTGTGGACCAATTTCTACTGTCTGTATTTTAAGTATGTAGCCAGCAGTGCTTCAGTAGGGTCACTTTTCAGTCATATGGACATCTCTCTGGAGATGCCAAGGCAACTGAATTCAGTATATATTTATGTTTTAGAAGAGAGCACATAACACTTTAGAGGCACCTGAGGAGGTGCTCCCTTTTGACTTACAGCTTTTCCAAGAAATGTAGAAAACTAGTGTGGTATAAGCCTATAAGGGAAACATTCAGTTGATCTGATGATATTTTTAATTCATGCTGTAGTAAGAAGGTTTAGACAAGTAAGGCAAGATTTGTTTTAACTTTAGTGTCTGAAAATACAGAGAATTTACTCTGTCTAGCATTTTTTAGTGCCCTGGCTGGCACACATCTTCTAAAACCTTCATATGTATCTTTCTTTCTTTTACAGCAAAAAGCTCAATACAACCACTATGCTGCTAATTTCAAAGAACAGTCTCTTTGGAGATCTGCTAACCAGTACTATTACACCTGTTAGTTACTAATCAATATTAATTAATTTAAATCACTAATCAAGGCCACTTTTTACTCTTTATCTCCATTCTTTTTATTTTTATTTTTTATTTTTTTTTTTTTCTGTAAGCTAACCATGAAGTTATTCTTAAGTGAGATATTTTTAAATGCGTAAAATAGGTACTACTACATCAAAAGAGAAAATGGTTGCTCCCCTAATACAGGGGATACTGCAAGCAGCAGCACAACATTAGAGAAGCATACAGAAATAAAGGGAGATGGTTCTGTTGCATTGGAAGCTAATAAGCAGTAAGGCATGAAGTTGGAACAGTGAAGAGATATGGTAGAACTTTTCATTTCATTATATTCTCCTGGGGCAGATCTTCTATCCATATTCAAGCTTGGTCTCAGCAAGATAATCAGATCCAGGCTCAACACTTGAAAAGTCCTGCTGGTTTCTCTGGAAATACATTTGGACTTCTCTTCATCTCACTAAAAGAAAGTTTCAAAACTTTATGTTTCCTTTTTCAGTCTGGCCTCAAAACATTTGGAAATAGAAAACTTTTATTCTGTGATTTGGGCTGGCATTTCTTTCATGAAGCCAAATGCTCCAGAGTGCTTTGATAATATTTCTATGGTAGAAATAATTCACGATATATAAGGGAACTCAGGCTGCTCCAATAATCAATGTAGAAAACACTATACAGAAACAGATTTTTGAACAGCTTGTGAGGCATATAATCAAAAATGTTGTAAACTTCAGCAATCAAAAATGGAAATATTTTGTGTATCTGGTGGTGAAGGACCTTTAAATTACTCTGGGAAAGGAATGCCTATCCTCATTTTGAAGAGACTGAGTGTTATTTTGGCAGTCATTTGATGTTGTTCATGAAGCTCTTGGAGCTAGAATAACAAGAGGAAAAGGATTTTGCATACCTTTAGTCTTAGTTTTTGAGTTATTTATGCAAATATTAATGAAAAATAAAACCAGCTGATGGCTCTGTCTAGTCGTACAATTGTCATTAAAAGGAAATCAAGCTTTACCTGTAAATGGAAGAAATCCTCCTGTAATTTATTTTTGTTTTATTTGAGTAGCAAGTCTTACGTTTATAGTCTAGAAAACAACTAGTATACTCATTTCCTTAAGCAAAAATAGTACAGGTTTAACTACTATGTAATGATACTAACTTTAAATGAAAAAGATTAAGTGAATATTTGGCAAAACTACATCACATTGTTCTCTGACATTTATCTTATTTCAGTCTTTGAGCATGGGTTTATTTGCTGTTATGAAATTCAGCTGGAACAGAGGGTAAGCAAACATGACAACAATCTCTGTTAAATCGAAGTAGTCCTTTAGGAAATTCCATAACCTGATATGCTTACGATTTTAATGTCTAGGTAACATATTCATGAAAATACTGCAGCCTGATCATATGAACTTGGGAAAAATAGTATAGGCCTGACTTCACGTAGAACTAGGTCTTATCTACAGTAGTACAGAGTACAGCATTATTTTGGCAGCTTCTGAATCATTCTGAATAGGAGGGCTGTTTCTGTAGTCTCATGGGTACAGTAGAGCTAAATTCTCATCTGACATATATTGATGCAGTTGCACAGAGCTAGTATAATTCTCAAAATTTATAACAACTGAAGCTTTGGCCCATTGCTCCAAAAATCATAGAATCATAGAATCATAGAATATCCTGAGTTGGAAGGGACCCTTAAGGATCATCAAGTCCAACTCTTGACACCGCACAGGTCTACCCAAAAGTTCAGACCATATGACTAAGTGCACAGTCCACTCTCTTCTTAAATTCAGACAGGCTCGGTGCAGTGACAACTTCCCTGGGAAGCCTGTTCCAGTGTGCAACCACCTTCTCTGTGAAGAACCCCCTCCTGATGTCAAGCCTAAATTTCCCCTGCCTCAGCTTAACCCCGTTCCCGCGGGTCCTGTCACTGGTGTTAATGGAGAAAAGGTCTCCTGCCTCTTGACACCCCCTTATGAGGAAGTTGTAGACTGTGATGAGGTCTCCTCTCAGCCTCCTCTTCTCCAGGCTGAACAGGCCCAGTGACCTCAACCGTTCTTCGTACGTCTTCCCCTCCAGGCCTTTCACCATCTTCGTAGCCCTCCTCTGGACACTCTCCAACAGTTTCATGTCCTTTTTATACTGTGGTGCCCAGAACTGCACACAGTACTCGAGGTGAGGCCACACCAGCGCAGAGTAATATGCAAGAACAAATTTATACCATTATAAGATAGGGACTGCCTTCCTTTGTAACGTTCCTAAAGTATCACTTTCTGCATAGTTTTTATTAATTTGTTAGACCCATTGACTACTGTAACACTATGCATATGTTCAGCTTTCTTCAAGTCTGTATTATAGCAGATCCTGTTGAAAAATATACTTTCTCTGAGAGCCTTCTCATACATTAAGGACTAAAGACTTCAATGTCGATAGTAACAGCTTTTATTATTATTATTATTATTATTATTGAATGCACTGTGGTTTAATTTTTATTTATTTATTTTATTTTATTTTTGCAAACATGTTACTGACAAGCCCTTACTCATATCTTCATTATGTGGTATGAATTCATTTGTAATATGATATTTCCTCTTTCACTGTCCACCATCTTTTGAAGATACAAACAACTTTCAGCTAATTTAAATAACAGAAAAAAAATGTATTAAAACCCAATAAAACTCTGCTTTTGATTATATGGATATCACAGAAAGATCTTTTCCTTATTTTCTTCTATTTATTTTCTTTGTTGTCGCAAATGAAATTTAAGTATAATGGAACAAAGCATTTCACAAGCATGACCACTTTAATCTGGGTTTACAGTAAGTATGAAAGCCTTTTGAAAACAGTTGAGTAAGGGGAAATTGACCATGTGTCCCTTAAAAACAAAATATGACACAGTCTCTAATAAATTAATACACAACTATACTATAAAGAAATAAATTTAACATGTGTGACAAACTGATTCCTTGCAGGACATTTCTAAATGTATGGAAATATGCCTGTCATTTAAGCTTGTGTAAAACCTGACTCCCAGTAACAGAAGAACTAAAGGTAAGGAGATATTATGCCAAAATTTGGTTCTTAAAGATAAGTTTGTAAATGCAGAAGGAGGAAAAAAAAAAAAAAAAAAAAAAAGAGAGAGAATTGTCAGGTTGACTTTGAAAACTGGCTCTTATGGATTCAGGAACTTAAATTCCATTGACAATTTTACAACTGTTGCAATATCACCATTGTTATAAGCAAGTGGAGTAGTTTGATTAATTTAGTACATGGCTTGCTATATCTTCTTTGTATATCTTCCCATGGTCAATGTTTTCACTGTCTTTGATTCATAATTTGCCCTTGATTTACAAAGACATTTGCAATCTACAGTTACCCTCTTGTATTCTGTATTGTCTTTCTTTTTACCCTCTGAATTCACAAGTACTGATCTCAATTTCAATTTATACCTTGCATGTTTTTGTTTCTTGGGCTCATGTCCTTTTTTAACATCCTGATCATTTGTTCTTGCTTTTCTGAATTGTTGATCTGTGCCTTCTCTTTTCTCAGGTCTTTCTCATCAGTATATTTTGCTTTGTTTATCCTGTGCTTTTTCACATCTTTTTAGTCATTTACCTGCTACTTCTTTCTTTAAAGATCTCTTTTGTGCATCTGTATTCTGTCATACCCAGATGTTCTTTTTTGATTCAAGGAGAAGGAACTAGTGTAGAATTACATCACAATGGATGGCAGTTACCTTAAGGTGTTGCTAGAATTGTAGGCTCATCATTTGCTTCATGACATAGTTGACAGAGCATATCTGACTTGAAACTGTGAAGAAAAATCAATGTGCTGTGTGAAAAATCATTGAGAGGCTTCATATATCTAAAAGATAGATTTCTGGTGCTTATAAGACCATAGCTCAACCAAGGTTGGTTTATGTAAATGTACACCTAAGTCTGGAGGTATTAATATTGGTGCCTTTGATTTTTTATTGGAATTCTTAATGACAAACGGCAAATCTGACTTCTTTTTTTTTTTTTTTTTTTTTTTTTTCCCTATATTTCAGCTGAAGCCAAATTTGAGTTAATTTTGGGAAAAGTCTGATTATCTTTTAATAAAAATGATCCTCATGTTGACATCTTATTTGAGAAAGCACAAGAAAAGATAGCACTCAACAGTTATACTTCTCCACCAAATGTACCAAACAGTCAAGGGTTGCATAAGTTCCATTATAACAAACGTATTGAAAAATGATTCAGTCAAATACTGCCTTTTCCCTGAAGTTAAGCACTTAGGAAGAGTTTTGATATATTCTGCTTCCAAAACAGTACTGTAATTATTTTAACGTAATTCTCTTCTTACTTGTCTTCACATTATCTAGTTATCATTTCCACTGTAATTCAGGACTACGGTGAACTCTAGCTGAAATCAGTGATATGTTTCCTTGAACTTTAAGAAATCTAGAATTTCTCACCTTTCTAAGAACATGCATCATGTGGTGATGTGGCAATACTGAGATGTAAAGGAAAAAAAAAAAAAAAAAAAAAAAAAAGAGGATTTCCCTAGGCATAAATCCTAACACACAATTGAATTTTCAAATAAAAGATTTTGTTTGATACCTGACAAGCTATTTGGATTCCAAGGAATCAGCTAACGTGTTTCACCTTGCAGTGAAATAAAAAGTTACATCAATTAAAACTCTTGAAATATAAATCTTCAAATAATTTGTGTGTTATATCTACCACAATAGTTATTGAGAATTTTCTGTCAACAAAATACCAGCTGCATGCTTCAGATTTCAGCCAGCTGTCATCCATTAAATATTTTAATACTGAGGGAAATTAACTTTTAAATCAATAGCAAAAGAGGAAAAAGAAAAGAGAGAGAGAGAGAGAGAGAGAGAGAGAGGAGAGAGAGAGAAGGAAAAAAAAACAAAACAAAACAAAACAAAAAAAAACAACAACAAAAAAAACACTTTCTTTAGCCAGAGCAGGAGACGTCAGTATATAATTTGTCATTTTCTTATTCAACTTTTCCCATTTGGTCTTGATTTAGCACTGGATCTCAGAAACCAGAGCCGGCATCCTCACACAAAAGCTGTTTCAGATTATGTGCAGCTAGTTTTTAAACATATTAGCAACAAGAACAAGCTGTCCTCATGCTAACTGGTCCTGCTTTGTTCTTGATTGTGGAAAATCTCACTTTAACTGCCCTCTAATTTGTTACAGATAGCTACTGCACCAGCAGCTGCCTTGGCATAGGATTAAACATACTTGAAAAATTTATTTTCCACACAAATTATTAACAACGCCAAAAGCCACAAAATCTCTTTTGGAAAATTTCTTATATATATATATGTATATATATTTCTGATTTACTGTTTTTATTAGTGCAATTTTGCACACACATATACCCTTCTTCTCCAAAAGTACTTCACCCTACACAATCCTTTAAAAAATACTAGCAAGGAATTACAAATCACATAATTACTTGTTTTTTCTGAAACAGGTATTCAGATTTTTATTTATTTATTTATTTATTTGTTTATTTATTTTCTGTAAACCAGTTGGTTGAGAAGTTTGCACACTATCTTACTTGTCTATCACAGTATAAAATTTTTGAAATTTAAAACAATTTCTCAGTAGCGGTAACTAAGATAAACATAAGACCTAGGCAATCCTAACAAGTTCACTTGCTTTTTTTTCAGATATTTTAAATTGTTTTAAACAATAATATATGTGAATAATGCAGAAACACATTACAAAAAGAAAGGGAAGGAATTCTTTAAACTGTTGTCATCCAATTATTGCATGTAATTATTTCTGATGTCGTTGACACTTTCAGCACCATTGTCCCTGACATATTTTTCTGGGATATATATATAAATATATGATATGATCAACATAAGCGAAACTTAGTGGGATGAGTTCTGTGACTTGTACGTTGCAACAGATGATTACAGGCTCCTCAGGAGGCACAAGCAGGGCGGGCGTGGTGGTGGGATGTAAATGTATGTAAGGGAAAGGCTGGACTGTGTGGAGCTTTCAGCAGGCAATGGCAAAATTGAGAGCCTCTGGGTAAGGATTAAAGGACAAATAAACAAAGGAGATGTCATTGTGGGAGTCTATTACAGACTACTCTGCCAGGATGATGACACCAATGAATTATTCTTTGAGGAACTAAGAAACACCTCAAGATCAATTGCCTTTGTCCTTATGGAGGATTTCAACTTGACAGATGTCAACTGGGATTACCACACAGCCAGCATAAGTGGGTCCAGGAGGTTCTTAAAGCACCTAGTTGATAACTTCCTGGTGCAGGTTCTAAGGGAGCCAACTAGTAAAGGTGCCCTCCTGGATCTGTTGCTGGAGAACAGAGAGGGTCCTGTGGGGGACGTGGCAATTGGCAGCAGTCTTGGTCATAGTGACCGTGAAGTGGTTGAGTTTAAAATTTTGGGTGACAGGAGGAAAACTGCCACCAAATCTTCAGCCCTGGATATGGGGAAAGCAGACTTCAGGCTGATCAGGGAACTAGTTAGCAAGGTCCCCTGGGAAACTGCTTTTGAAGGCATTGATGTCCAACAGTGCTGGTCCTAAAATCACAGGATCAGGCAATTCCAAAATATCAGAAGTAAAGAAGCTGGGGCAGAAGGCCAGCTTGGCTGACCAGGGATCTTCTTCTGGAGCTTAGGCAGACAAAAAAAAAAGTATATTGCTGCTGGAAGCAGGCCCAGGCTACATGGA
>NW_023310226.1:85335-97794 GCF_011077185.1 Oxyura jamaicensis | reverse complement strand
GTAGCACATATTAAACAATGAGTGTTGTCTATATATTTATTCTTAATTAGTCACTCTCTAATTTCTAATCCCATGTTTCAGTGTGTTGTTTTCTATTCTGCTACTAAAATAATACCAATCTGTGTTTCAAGTGCATTCTTATTAAAAAAAAATAGGGGTAACAGTGTATATATACGTGTATATAATATTGCAGTATTTTTTCTTCTGTTTGGCTGACCCAATTAGTTTAGTGAATTTACCCCACTCTTTTTCCTCTCTCATCTCCTCTCAACCCTGTCCAGCTATTGAGACCCCACCTGGTTTCCAGGAACCTGGGGTCTCTGCCCAGGTTAGGGAACATTGATGCCAGTTTCTCCTTTTCAGGTCCAACCAATAGAAAAGGTGAGCATGTATCCCAGAGATAGGATGCTGGCATGACTGGTCACCCAGGCTGCCTCAGCTAAGGGCTGCCTTTAACATAACTTAAGCGCATGACTCGCCTAAAATAGACACAGGTAGAAGTCATGAAGACACATGCAGTATTCTCTACTTTCACAAGTGCACACACTTGTGGATCCTTCGAGTACTTGGCATGGCCTCTCTGTCTGTCCACGTGGTTTCATATTGTTGGCTAATTAAGTTCCACAACACTACTCTTTCACTCCCCATCCTCCTTTGTGGAGGGGGATGGAAGAGAAGAAAAATATGATTTGTGGGGGAGGGTGTGTGTGTTACAGCTTGAGATAAAGATAATTAAAGAAAAAAAAGAAAAAACACAAGCAAAGCCCATGCAGAAGCAAAGAGAGAGAAAACAATTATTCTCTATTTCCTATCAGCAAGTGATGTTTGGCCACATCTTGAGAAGCAGAGCCTTAATATGCTGTGGTGGTTTTACCCTGCTGGACAGCTCAGTTCCACCATAGCTGTTCTCTTACTTCCCCTCCTCAAAGGAAAACCATCTGTTTTCCTTTTGATTGATCTGTAATCATCTGTTGATTCACCAGATGGTTGTTATACAGGGAGCCTGCCTTACTCATCTCCAGTGTCTCTCCTGGTGCGAAAGGCAGTTTCAGTCTGCAGAGCTGTGAAGTGGTTCTGGAAGGGCACCTCAGGCTTCAGGGGAAGACTCTTCCTCCTGCTAGTCCTTGCTGTTGCTCCCATTCTTCTGTGTTATTGGCCTCCTTCCCATCTGTATGCACCAGTGAGGGAGTTCTTGGCTGTGGGTTCACTTCAGACAGTGCTTGGAATCAGCTAACTCCTCAGTCTCCCTGATGTTACACAGCCTTCTCACTGCCTGCTGTAGCTTAGCCACCTGGTGCAGGAGGTCCTCCACCTGGCCAAACCTTTTACAGGCAGGTCTACCACCTACCCCAGGAGGAAGATCTAGATGCTTCCTGCAGTCTGAGGTTTGCACTGCAGCCCCTCCCTTCAGCAGCTTTGTTGGTGTGGAGGCATTGGTCATTGGTGGGGAAGATGGTGCAGACCCCTCAGCCTCAACTTGCAGTCCCTGCTCTCAGAAAAGTGCCTGCCATTTTACCTTAAGGGTCAGGTAGGATGAGTGTTTTCATCCTGTGTAGATAGTCACAGAACAGTTCCCAGTTGCTGGGTTGTGTACTTCAAATTTCCCACTCAGCCAGTGGAATGGCCCTCCTTGGAAGAGGTGCCCGTCCTGCACACCCTCCCACAAGAACTGGAATACCACACCCTGTTTACCAATCCTGGTCGCTAGCGCTCGGTAGGGCTGTCTTTTGTATGTGTGTGTAGTAGCTGCCGCTACTTCTGGCCCCGCCCACGCCTCGTCAGCCGCTCTCGGGAGAGCTGCCGGCTCCTGACTGGTCTCTGAGCTCCCCTGGGGTTTCCCTGGATCAGGAAACCTCCCCGTACTCTGTGATACCTTGTCCTTCTGTAGAACGCGCCTGCACCGGAGCTGATCGCATCGGCGAGATAATGAAAGCCTTACTGAGGCTTTTAGCTGAAGGGGTGGATAAGAAAGGGGGCACTATGATTGTGTCTTGCTAACATTTTAACTTCATTTTAATTTTTCTTTGCAAATGCTTGGCAGAATCACGGACCAAGCATATATTTTGGATAAAACATATAGGTGAAACTGCATTGCTTTTTAAACATTTCTCAGTTTATTAATAATCAGATGGAATACTTAATCTCATGTTGCACTTTTCACATAAATGTTCATGTGAATTTAATACCAAATATGTAGCATTTCTGCAGTGCTCCAAGAGAGAGCCTTTTAACAAAAATGGGAACAGTATTGTTTAGCTGCCAAATATTTCTCAAATATTAAGTGCATCTCATAGCTATAACCTTGCAGAAAGTATACAGCTTCTTTATTCTGTTACTATAAATACTGAAAAATAAAGAAGATATATTTTACAATGCAATTACACTTTTTAATAGATTTTTTTATACTTAAAATTTTGCTCTGTGTTCTGTATCGCATCTGGGTTCTACGTTAGTCAAGTTTTCACTGATTGCAAACCTGGATTTTCTTCTGATTTATACAGCATGAAAACACTAAGCAAATTTCAGTTATAGTGGTAATGTGTATTAAAAATAGAAATGGACTGGATACTTATGTGTCCCTTCCAACTCGGGATATTCTATGATTCTATGAAATGGTATTTCATGGTCCAGTCTCTTCTGGTTTTGGTGAGGTATGTGCATATGAACATCTTGATCTTTATAACTTGCTATTTGTAAGATTTATATATATGTTTTGGTTAGCCCTGAAGTGGTCAGGCAGTTGGACGTGACGATCTCTGTCCACCCTTCCAACTGAACGACTCTATTCTGTAATAATTTTTTATGAATCCAAGAGCATACTTATCTATACATTTTTAAAAATCTAAAAACATAGCAAAATTTTCCATTCTTTGGAAGCTGGGCTAGCTAAGTTTGGAAAGCAGAAGAGCAATAAATATGGAAATCTTTTATTACTATTTTCACAAAGACATATTTTGCAGCAGGTCCAGACTTCACAGTGCCACTATCAAATGTTTTAAACATTTGGGGGGGGGGGGGGGGTCATCAGGTGGCTTCTGGGAGAAGAATCCAGAAGCTGCCCCATGATAGATAAGGGCCCTGCTGCTGGCCAGAGCCAGGCCAATAAGTGATATTGTTTGCGCCTCTGTGATTTATATAAGATGGGGAAAAAATGCTGGGAACAGCAGCTGGGAGAGAGCGAAGAGTGAGAAACAGCCTTGCAGGAGCCAAGGTCAGTGAAGAAGGAGGGGGAAGAGGTGCTTCAGGCGCCAGAGCAGAAGTTCCCCTGCGGCCTGTGGTGAAGACCATGGTGAAGCAGGCTGTCCCCCTGCAGCCCATGGAGTACCATGGTGGAGCAGGGTTCCACACTGCAGCCTGTGGAGGAGACCATGGTGGAGCAGGTGGACCTGCACTGACGGAGGCTGTGGCCTGTGGTAAACCCCGGCTGGAGCAGATTCTAGGCCGGACCTGTAACCCGTGGAGAGGGGACCACGCAGGAGCAGGTGACCTGGCAGGAGCTGCTAGCCCATGGGGAACCCAGGTTGGAGCAGTTTACTCCTGATGGATGGACCCATATCTGGAGCAGTTCTTGAAGAGCTGCTGCCTGTGGAAAGCCCACACCAGATCAGTTTGGGAATTACTGCATCCTGTGGGAGGGACCCCACATTGGACCAGGGGATGAGAGTGACCAAGAAGGAGAAGCGGAGACGAAGTGCTATAGACTGACCGCAACCCCCATTCCCCTGTTACCCTGCGCCGCTCGGGGGGAGGAGGTGGAAGAGGGCAAATGGGTAAGGTTTTTGGTTTCTTTCCTTTGTTTCTCACTTCTCTAGCTTGTTAGTAATAGGCAATAAATCTTACTATCTCCCTACTCTGAATCTGTTTTGCCTGTTAAGACAGTTGTTGAGCAATCTCCTTGTCCTTATCTCAACCCTTGAGCCCTTTGCATCATGTTTTCTCCCCCTTTCCCTTTGAGGAGGGGGAGTACACCTTCTGGTGACTTTTTTTTTTTTTTAATTGAGCAGAAATACCTATTGAATGCTAATCAAAAAAAAGGGGGAAGGTGGGAAAGAGGTCAGGGTTTTCAAGGCAAATGTGTTTTGAGAACTAAAATAATAGTTTATTATATCTTTTGCTGGTTGATTACAGTACTTAAACCATGCTGCTCGTCTGTAGAAATTTATAGTTTAGGATATTGATAGTATACGAGTAGCAGAAATGAAGAATTAATTTTCCATCTATGAATGGCCATGAGACTTTTCAAAAGGTAACATTTACTACTTTGTGGTATGTGGTTATGAGCTGCACTCCAGTACTTCCACTGGCCAGAGAGGTTTATATTTATTTCAGGGTTTTATTCCAGATCCATAAATTAGTCTTTACTAAAGGACTTCATTTGCATTGATTCACACCATCTTAACAGTACATACATACATACATATATGCCCCTACAATCTTCTCTTTTGATGAGCATACAATATTTGGCTGAAGCAGAGCACTCTGCATGCACTACAGCTTTACCACACAGTAATAATTATACCACACAATATTTGAAATGTTTTGGCAACCCAATTTAATAGATCTGCACTAAGTATGTACCCTTCATTACTTTATTCCACATAAATGTCAACAATGGAACACATAACAATGGAACATAAATGTCTCTGCTTCATCTGCAATGCTTATAGAAAGACTTTGAAACAAGAATAATATCCTTGCCACAAGATTAATTTTTGGTCAGTCTCTTTCACCAAGGACCTACATGTTTTCTCCCTAACACCTTAGGTCTCTGTTTACTGAAATGATGATTTGACATTTGCAACCTCTAGGTTATTCTGAGCTTTGAATTTTCTAGTACTTTGTAGAGCTTGCTGCATGCTTGTGCTCAAGTATTTCAGAGATATGTCCTTGACTTTAGCACAATTACAGTTAGCAGTTCAGATTTTGTGTCATTGTCTTTAAAGCCAAGCATTTTTCTGAAGTCCTTAATTTCCTTAGCTATTCATTTTTACATAAAGTTTATCAGTATACAAAGCTGATGCAATTTTTAATTATCATCTACAGAAAAGGCTACATGGTCAAGAAAGGCAACGGATAGGAATAGTAATTAATGGACACTCTTGTCTAATTCTGCAATTTAATTCAAAGGCTACTTTTGAAACTTTAGAAAAAGCAGTTATTTTAATGGGGCCAAGGGGATGTCATCCTTGTAAGAAATTTCTTATCTATGAATTCAAGAATTTCTGTGTATGTGAAAAACTTACTTTTAAATTGGCACTAGGGAGTACAAATATTATAAAATACATTTTATCTGACTTCTGGCTTTTAGTCGCTATCTTATATATATGTAGATATAGATGTAGATACAGACAGATAGAATTATTGTGAAATTCACTCAGAGTTCACTCACGTTTCCCTATGAAATTTATGTTTCTTTGGAAAACCTAGCATGTCAAGATTATGTTTTAACATTCCAGTGTTGAAACATCTAAAGTAATTAGGCTTTTATAATAAGTAATGCATTTCATTAGGGAATATCACATTTTTTTTTGTTAACTATATTACCAATTACAGTCCAAGAGATGCTCCTGAACAACTTGAAGTTTTTGAGCTAATAATGCAGTTTTACTTCCCTTCTATGAAATGCTTCAGACATCCAGATGTTTTTTCAAAGACAAAAGATATGTAGTTTTTCCACCACTTTTGATAAGTTTCCAGTGGTTTGGTTCAGTCAGTGAGTGAACTTTTGGTAACTGTTAACATTTTAAATATTATAATTTTATCACTTTGCTCCACGACAGATCGGGGACCAGGGGCAGAATAAAATGACAGATCTTCTTCCCCTGTTTATTTCCAGAAGTTAGATGTAGTAATATACTTGGTTGGCCCCTGGTCCCTTTGTTTTGCCTTTGCCCTTCTCCCCTTTGCTTCACCCTTTTCTTCCCCTTTTTGAAATGAATCTGTCCTAAGAAAGAATCAGTACAAAATGGAATTTATGTTGAAATCATAGAATCATAGAATATTCCGAGTTGGAAGGGACCCATAAGGATCATCAAGTCCAACTCCTTGCACCGCACAGGTCTACCCAAAAGTTTAGACCACGTGACTAAGTGCACAGTCCAATCTCTTCTTAAATTCAGATAGGCTTGGTGCAGTGACTACTTCCCTGGGGAGCCTGTTCCAGTGCGCAACCACCCTCTTGGTGAAGAACCTCCTCCTGATGTCTAGTCTAAACTTCCCCTGCCTCAGCTTCACCCTGTTCCCACGGGTCCTATCACTGGTGTTTATGGAGAATAGGTCACCCGCCTCTCCACTCCCCTTCGCGAGGAAGTTGTAGACCTCGATGAGGTCTCCCCTCAGCCTCCTCTTCTCCAGGCTGAACAGGCCCAGTGACCTCAGCTGCTCCTCATATGTTTTCCCCTCCAGGCCCTTCACCATCTTTGTCGCCCTCCTCTGGACACTCTCCAGCAGTTGAATGTCCTTTTTGTACTGTGGTGCCCAGAACTGCACACAGTACTCGAGGTGAGGCTGCATCAGCGCAGAGTAGAGCGGGATGATCACTACACTTGCCTACTAGCAATGCCGTGCTTGATGCACCCCAGGATACGGTTGGCCTTCCTGGCTGCCAGGGCACACTGCTGGCTCATATTCAACTTGCTGTCAACCACGACCCCCAGATCCCTCTCTGCAAGGCTGCTCTCCAGCATCTCGTTGCCCAGTCTGTATGTATGGCCAGGGTTGCCTCGTCCCAGGTGCAGGACCCGGCACTTGCTTTTGTTAAACTTCATGCAGTTGGTGATCGCCCAGTTCTCCAACCTGTCCAGATCTCTCTGCAAGGCCTTTCTACCCTCATCCGAGTCTACAACTCCTCCAAGTCTAGTGTTGTTGTCAAATTTGCTCAAAACACCTTCTAGTCCTACATCCAAATCATTTATAAAAACATTGAAGAGGACTGGCCCTAAGATAGAGCCTTGAGGGACCCCACTAGTAACCATCCGCCAGCCTGACGCAGCCCCATTTACCACAACCCTTTGAGCCCTGCCCGTCAGCCAATTGCTCACCCATTGTATGATGTTTTTGTTTAGCTGTATGCTGGACATTTTGTCCAGTAGGATCCTATGGGAAACCGTGTCAAAAGACTTGCTGAAGTCAAAAAAGATCACATCAGCTGTTTTCTCTTGGTCGACTAGACGGGTGATCTTATCGCAAAAGGAAATCAAATTTGTTAGGCAGGACCTACCCCTCATGAACCCATGTTGGCTGGGACCAATGACTGCATTGCCCCCCAGGTGCACTTCAATAACTTCAAGAATCATCTTCTCCATAATTTTACCAGGCACTGATGTGACACTGACAGGCCTGTAATTGCTAGGGTCTTCTTTCTTACCCTTCTTGAAAATTGGCACAACATTTGCCAGCTTCCAGTCTACCGGGACCTCTCCAGATTCCCAAGATTGTTGAAAAATAATTGAGAGAGGTCCCGCGATGACGTCAGCCAGCTCTTTAAGCACCCTGGGGTGAATCCCATCTGGACCCATGGACTTGTATGGATCCAGGTGGAGCAGCAAATCCCACACACGTTCAAGGTTGGTTGGGAGTTTGTTATTCCCACCACCAAGGTCCTCCAGCACAGGGCACCCAGGGTCCCGAAGCCCATCATCAGCATTGAAGACAGAAGCAAAGAAGGCATTAAACGTCTCTGCTTTGCCTACGTCATTGTCTGTGAGTTGACCTTCCCCATCAAGCAGCGGACCTATGTTTTCTTTGGTTCTCCATTTTCTCTTCACATATCTGAAAATACCTTTTTTATTGTCTCCCACAGACATGGCCAGCTTCAACTCTAGTTGGGCTTTGGCCACACGAATTTTCTCCCTACAAACACGAACAACATCCCTGTGTTCCTTCCTCGTTGCCTGACCTTCCTTCCAGCAGCCGTACACTTTCTTTTTTCGCCTAAGCTCCAGTAGAAGATCCCTGGTCAGCCAGGCCGGCCTGTTGCCCTGCCTGCCTGACTTCTGATATTTTGGAATTGCCCAATCTTGTGCTTTTAGGAGGCAGTGCTTAAGGACTGACCAGCACTGATGGACACCCATGCCTTCAGATGTAGTTTCCCAGGGGACCTTGCTGACTAGTTCCCTGAGCAGCCTGAAGTCTGCTTTCCCCATATCCAGGGCTGACGTTTTGGTGGCAGTTATCCTTCTGTCACCATAAATTCTAAATTCAACCACTTCATGGTCACTATGACCAAGACGGCCACCAATTGCCACGTCTCCCACAAGACCCTCTCTGTTCTCCAGCAACAGATCTAAGAGGGCACCGTTCCTAGTTGGCTCCCTTAGCACCTGCACCAGGAAGTTATCATCGAGGCGCTTTATGAACCTCCTGGACTTGCTCATGTCAGCTGTGTGGTGATCCCAGTTGACGTCTGGCAAGTTGAAGTCCCCCATAAGGACAAGGGGAGTTGATCTCAAGGCATCTCTCAGTTCTGCAAAGAATAATTCATCGGCGTTGTCATCCTAGCCAGGTGGTCTGTAATAGACTCCCACAATGACATCCCCTTTATTTGTTCATCCCTTAATCCTTACCCAGAGGCTCTCGACTTTGCCATCGCCAACCTGAAGTTCCACACAGTCCAGCCCATGCTTCACATACATCTCTACCTCGCCACCTCGCCTACCCTGCCTGTCCCTCCTGAAGAGCCTGTAACCATCTATTTCAGCACACCAGCCACAGGACTCATCCCACCAGGTTTCAGTTATGCCGATGATGTTGTAGCTGTGGGACTGGGCCAAGACTTCTAGCTCATCCATTTTATTCCTCATACTGCGTGCGTTTGTGTAGAAGCACTTCAGATGAGCCTCCCTACACGCAGCATCTTGTGGAGCTGACCAAAGGTCCTCACTGGCACACAGTCCCTCTGATTCTAGTGCACCATCCCTTAGCTCATCACCGGCATGCCTAGTATTATCCCCTTCCCCCTTCAACTCTAGTTTAAAGCCCTATCTATCAGCCCTGCCATCTCCTGACCAAAAATCCTCACCCCTCTCTGAGAGAGGCGCATCCCATCTGGTGCCAGCAGGCCTGGTGTCATGTAGACCTTCCCGTAATCAAAGAACCCAAAGTTCTGCCGGTTACACCAGTCCCAAAGCCACATGTTAATGTGATGAGCCCACCTGTCAGCATCGAGGCCCCCTATCGGAAGGACAGAGGCAAACACAACCTGTTCCCCTGATCCTTTAAGTAGTCGCCCGAAAGACCTAAGGTCCCTTTTGATCGCTCTTGGACTTCTCGTTGTTACCTCGTCATTACCAGTCTGAAAGACCAGTAGTGGGTAGTAGTCAGTGGGCTGTACCAGGTGCTTAACTTTCTTAGCAAAGTCTCTCACCCATGCCCCAGGGAGACAACAAATCCTTTCTTCCTTATCTGCAGTGTTTTAAAGAAAAAAAAATGTTTTGAAAGCATGCACTGAGCAACTGTTATTAGAAAACAGAGAGCAATTACTGCATTTTTTACAATAAAATATCCTTCTTTTCTATTTGACTTCAAATCTGAAGAGGTGCAAGTTTAACAAACATTTCATTTATGTTTCTTTTTCTTCAGAGGAAGCCTAATTGCCATGCTGAAATCTGTCATTTTTTAGTTCTGCCAAGATGTTTTTCCTTTTAAGGATATGAATGTCAAAGACTAAATTCAAAGGAAAGTTTTTTTTTTTTATTATTTTTTTTATTTTATATGAACCCTTGTGCAATAAATGTCTCTCATTTCATACCATGCTGTCTCTACAACTGTGTGCATGAGTAGCTACCAGAAGCTCTTTTCTGTGTCAATCCCCACTCCTTGCTCTGTCCCCTCCCTTTTCCTGAATACCTTTTCATTTAAATACACAAATAAGATGCACAGGATTTTTAAAAAGTCAGTCCTTAAATGTATGTACTTTCCTAAATCTTAAAGCCTACATACTCCTCTCATGAGAACATAAACTCTTTCTCCGAAAAGGAGAACACAAACTCCATATTATATATGCCAATCACCTATAGACTAGCATCTGATTTTTCATTGCTGTTGGTTTTGTTTACAAAAAGGATGGTTTACAGAGATTCCAGAAAGCTGTTGTTATTATGGATTATTTTATAAAGGGATGCTATACAATAAAGCATATACCTTCTGCTTTAGCTCATGTGCCTACTACATGTGATAGGCCACTGTTTCTTGTTCTGTCATTGCCCTAAAAAATCTCGGAAATAAATCTTAAGGGAAGAAAAACAGGAAAAAACCTACATGCCACTGAAAAAAGGTAGTCATACCCAAGCTGGATATATCTGGTTACGTTTCTTATGGTTTACTGTCACCTCTGCTTCTTCCAGTCTCTGACATTTCTGGGAATTACTCCTTTTTCTTCTTTATATAAAAAACAGACATCAACACATAAGAATCATGCCTATCCAAATTAAACCAAAACCTGCCCTGTTTTCCTTCAATACTGTGTGTTTCCTATTTAACGTTTAAATCATACAGATATGAGTCCTTCTGTCACCTTCACTTCATGTCTGCTATTGCAGCCTTCAGAACGTCTGCTACACCATATCTCCCCAGTAGTGTGGTAGTCTGCAAGAATATATTCACCAGCTGATCCTACAATGTTAACTTGTATTTATCTTTTTTTTTTTTTTTTTAAATATATATATATTATATATTTGAGATTCAGCTTCAGACTGCCTTAAATTTCCCTCACTGCCTAAAGCTGAGTTTCTGTGTTTGCATTTAAGCATTGTAATATTACTGTGGAGTATAGGTTTGAGTCAGCTCAAACACAAGGGCACTTTTCCAACAGCCCTGTTCTCTTAGTAAGAGCTAACAGTAGAGGGGTTTGGATGGCAAGAAGCCTGATGCTCTGACTGCTGCATATGCACCCAGGGGTGGCGCCCCGCTAGACCTTCTCTTCACAAACAGAGAAGGACTGGTGGAGGATGTGATTGTCGGGAGCTGTCTTGGGCAGAGTGACCATGAAATGGTGGAGTTCTCTATTCTTGGCAAGGCCAGGAAGGGGACCAGTAAAACCACTGTATTGGACTTTCGGAGGGCTGACTTTGTGCTGCTGAGGACACTGGTTGGTAGAGTCCCTTGGGAGGTGGTTCTGAAGGGCAGAGGAGTCCAGGAAGGCTGGGCGCACTTCAAGAGGGAAATCTTAATGGCGCAGGAGCGGTCTGTCCCCACGTGCCCAAAGACGAGCTGGCGGGGAAGAAGACCAGCCTGGCTGAGCAGAGAATTGTGGCTTGAGCTTAGAAGAAAAAAGAGGGTTTATAATCTTTGGAAAAGTGGGCAGGCCACTAGGGAGGACTATAAGGATATCGCGAGGCTGTGCAGGGACAAAATTAGAAAAGCCAAAGCTCATCTGGAGCTCAATCTGGCTACTGCCGTTAAAGATAACAAAAAATGTTTTTATAAATACATCAACACAAAAAAGGAGGACTAAGGAGAATCTCCATCCTTTACTGGATGCAGGGGGAAACTTAGTTACAAGAGATGAGGAAAAGGTGGAGGTGCTTAATGCCTTCTTCGCCTCAGTCTTTAGCGGCAATACCGGTTGTTCTCTGGATACCCAGTACCCTGAACTGGTGGAAGGGGATGGGGAGAGAGATGTGGCCCTCACTATCCATGAAGAAATGGTTGGTGACCTGGTACGGCCCTTGGATGTGCACAAGTCAATGGGGCCGGATGGGATCCACCCAAGGGTACTGAGAGAACTGGCAGAGGTGCTGGCCAAGCCGCTTACCATCATTTATCAACAGTCCTGGCTATCGGGGGAGGTCCCACTTGACTGGCGGCTAGCAAATGTGATGCCCATCTACAAGAAGGGCCGGAGGACTGACCCGGGAAACTACAGGCCTGTCAGTTTGACCTCAGTGCCAGGGAAGCTCATGGAGCAGATTATCTTGAGAGTCATCACGCAGCACTTGCAGGGCAAGCAGGCGATCAGGCCCAGTCAGCATGGGTTTATGAAGGGCAGGTCCTGCTTGACGAACCTGATCTCCTTCTATGACAAAGTGACACGCTGGGTGGATGAGGGAAAGGCTGTGGATGTGGTCTACCTTGACTTCGGCAAGGCTTTTGACACCGTTTCCCACAGCATTCTCCTCAAGAAACTGGCTGCTCTTGGGTTGGACTGGCGCATGCTTCGTTGGGTTAGAAACTGGCTGGATAGCCGGGCCCAAAGAGTCGTGGTAAATGGAGTCAAATCCAGTTGGAGGCCGGTCACTAGTGGCGTTCCCCAGGGCTCGGTGCTGGGGCCGGTCCTCTTCAATATCTTCATTGATGATCTGGATGAGGGCATTGAGTGCACCCTCAGTAAGTTTGCAGATGACACCAAGGTAGGTGCGTGTGTCGATCTGCTCGAGGGTAGGAAGGCTCTGCAGGAGGATCTGGATAGGCTGGACCGATGGGCTGAGGTCAACTGCATGAAGTTCAACAAGGCCAAGTGCC
>NW_023310226.1:44602-60335 GCF_011077185.1 Oxyura jamaicensis | reverse complement strand
GACCAAGACTAATAAGTACTTAAATCTACCTACTCTAAGGAGTTCTGTAAAATCTACCTATACATTTTGGAAGCTTTGAATTCTTGGTTCTCGCCCTTCTTTGGGCTGACTGCGGATAATTTTCCTATTTACCTTTTGACATACTACACAACTCCTGCGTACTTGTTCGGCCAGAGTATATATGTTCCTACACATACATATTTCCATAGCACAGCATCACCCATTACTTGAATTCCCCGATGACCCTCGTGATGTAAACCAGTTAATATTTGCCTCATTAGTACTTTATTCAGCATTTCTCTCCCATCAGGGAGTATCCATTTTCCTTCGGACTGCATGGCTCCTAATTCCTTAAAAACCTCTTTCTCTTAAAACTTTTTACTTCTTTTTAGTTTTGGGTAGGGGTAGCTCAGCAGTTCCCTGAATCCTCTCTGGATTTTTTCTTTGTTCCCCCTCAGACACTAGAAGCCCTAAATTCTTGACTTCTCTTTCTACAAATTGTAATTTATTTTCCAGTCCTTTCAAGTCCTGTTCTCCCAGAAAGTCGAATGGCTTGTTAGTGGCTTCCTTCACAACTGTTTTCTCCTGCCCTGACAATAAAAGATCATCCACATATTGTCACAGCAACACCTTCTCTGGAGGTTGAAATTACTCCAAAATTTGTTCTAGAACTTGCCCAAATAAATCGGTGGCCCTGTAAACCCTTGAGGTAAAATTGTCAATCTGTATTGCTGCCTCTGCCCCATTTCAGAGTCTTTCCACTCAGAGGCAAATATATCTTTGCTCCCAGGATCTGAGCACCCACTTAATAATACTGTTATTCCAGCCTAACAATTTACTATTTGCATGCCCAATTTCATTATCAAATCCTTTCCCAAGAAGTTAGTCCCTGCCTCAGGTGCATACAATAATTGCCCAGTGATCATTCTATCCCTAGTCTCAGCTTGGTGTCCCCAAAAAGTGGCACTGTTATCCCAGCCCCTTCTACCTCCATCACATTTAGGGTTTCATTGGTTAATTTAAGCCCTGATACTTTACAGGCCAGCAATGACCTAGCTGCCGCAGTGTACTGGGTTTACATAGCAAGGTTTTGGTAGCGGGGTGGGGGTGGGGGGGGTGGCGGCTTCACAACAGCAGCTGGGAAAGCGAGGAGTGAGAAACCTTCCTGCAGACACCAGGGTTAGTGCAGAAGGCGGGGGAGGAGGCACTCCAGGTACCTGAGTCAAAGCCCCCCCGCAGCCCACAGAGAGGCCCACGGTGGAGCAGGTCTTCACACTGCAGCCCATGTAGAGGAGCCCATGCAGGAGCATGTGATCGGGGCAGGGTCCCCAGGGGGTCCAAGGCTGGACCAACCTGCTCCTGACAAATAGACCCCGTGGCACACACCCACACCTGGAGCGGCTCCCAAAGAGCCGCTGCCCATGGAAAAACCTACACAGGACCAGCCCAGGAAAGTTGGCACCCCGCGAGAGGGACCCCACACCAGAGCAGAAGAGAGAGCGACTGTGAAGGAGCAGTGGAAACAAAGTACCACGGACTGACTGCATCCCCCACTCCCGGCTCACTCGCGCCATTCAGGGCAGGGAAGAGGTGAAAGAGGGTGGATGGGGAAATGTGCTCCCAGCTTGTTTCTTTGTTTCTCACTGCTCCAACCTGTCAGCAATAGGTAATAAATTTTTTTAGCATCTTCCTATGCTAAGTCTGTTTTGCCCACAACAATGATTGTAGAGTGATCCCCATTGAGGAACCGCTGAGGTACACTTTTTCATTTATCAGGGAACTAGTTTTTTGAGAAGCCCTGACTACCCTATTCTGAATTTATAACAGCAATCTCTCCTCCTTCTTCCACTCCAGATACTCCTATTTGAAGTGGCTGGCCCAGCCACACTTAAAACATCTTCTCAAAGCCTGTCCCTGCTAGGATTTAGGCTGCAACACAGGTAGCTTTCCTTGCCTGCCATTCCCCTCCTAAACATTCTTCTCCAGTGAATAACATACTCAAGATTGACATTCCCCCCCCCACCCCAAATACAAATTAGGCCTTATAAATGGATTTGACTGTTCTGCCAGTCCTATAGCGTCCTCAATTAAAGACTTTGTTTCTTAAAAAAACAAAAAACAAAACAAACAAAATCAAAAACAAAACTCTTAAAACTCCTAACCTCTCTGCTGGTAAGGGGGGAGTTCACATAACGTATTTGTCCTTGTCCTACTGGAACCTCCCTAAGAGGATACACAGTTAGTGTTAGTACTGTTGTTAGAGTAGCAGACATATAACCACAACGTGATTATATGAAGGTGCTTTATTTAGCGCTGGAAACCAGGGGCAGGTGCCCAAATCTGGCTTCAGTCCTAACCCACCTTATCCATCTTATCTTCCTAACAAGGCTCAAGTTGTTCCTGTTCTATCTCTCAAGGCCCGTCTTGTCTCTGCTCCATCCTTCTATCATTTATTTATGCTTTCCTTTATTATATACACGATAATATTTGGCTATGAATCTCCCATCCCATTACCAAGAATTGTTTCTTAACCCTAACATTCCCCCCTTTGAAAATACTTCACTCTATTGGGGCAAGTATTTTCATATTCCCCATCATTAGATCGATAGCAGCAGCATTATGCCTTACCGTGATAAGGGGTTTTCCCATAATTTGAATGCTTCATTATTAGGATCGTTTGGTGGTGGTGGGGCGAGATGTTTTGGATGTTCCCTAACAAGGATTTCCATTATTCGGCATCATTTGTGACCTTGCAGACCAGAGTAGCATTGTTACCAAAATATTCTGTTATACTTCCTTACTTTTGAGGTATCTCTAAAAATGTAGCACTTATTTGGTTATTACACAATGGTACCCAAAATAATGTGAAAACCTTATGCCAAAATCTAGCCATTCATATACTTTGTATCCTCAGTTTAGTAGGACCTATTGGTTGAGCTTCCCAAAGTCTTGGTACCCGTTTCACTCGAGTGTAATGTATCCCAGCATCCACTCCTTCTACCTTGATAGCTGTAAAGGTTGTCAGTAAGACCTTATAGGGTCCGGCCCACCGTTCCTTTAAAGGTTCTTCATTCCAGTTCTTAATATACACTGTATCCACTGGTTGGACATCATGCACAGGATTTTCCAGAGACAAAGGTCAGTTCCACACCAGGATGCTGCGTAGTCAAGCTAAGGTTTTGCCAAGAGATAAAACATAACTATAAACATCTTGTTTACCACCAATATGCATACTTGGATTTGGCTCAGGGGATTCATAAGGTTTTCCATACATAATCTCAAAAGGGCTTATGGACATTCCACTGCTGGGTTTTATTCTGATTCGTAATAAAGCTATCGGCAAGGCCTGTGGCCATTGTATCTTAGCTTCCTGACAGATCTTACTTATTTGCCCTTTTTAAGGTCTGATTCATTCGCTCTACTTGACCACCGGACTGGGGTCTCCACGGGGTATGTAAATTCCAGGAGATTCCCAATAATCTACTAACATCTTTAACCACAATTGCAATGAAATGTGGTCCCCTATCTGAAGAGATACTTAATGGTACACCAAACCTAGGGATAATCTCCCGTAGCAGACACTTCACTGTTTCCCTTGCTTGATTGGTGCAACAGGGAAGGGCCTCCGGCCATCCAGTAAAGGTATCTACCCCCACTAATAGATACTTATATCCCCATTTTCTTGGTAATTCTATAAAATCGATTTGCCAGTAATCACCTGGTTCCATGCCTGTTCGAATTTGTCCCATTTTGGCATGTTTCCTTGCCATTGGGTTATTCTTTAAGCAAATTTCACACTTGGACATCACTGCCTTTGCCATTGTTAACATATGTACTGAGACAATATTACGCTTTAAATAAGTAAGCATTGCTTCTGCACCCCAGTGACATTCGTTGTGTTTTGTTTGTAATATTTCTCGCATTATCAAGGGGGGTATCACCACCTGTCCGGTGGCAGTCACATACCATCCGTCGGAATCCTTTTGAGCCTTCATCAGTTTTGCCAGCTTCTCATCCTCCTGGGAGTACCTCGAGATTTTTGGGAAGTTAAAACGAGAGAGACCTACCTTTGACAGAATCAAGGCCATCAGCTTCCATACCTCTCGTGCAACTCGTCGAGCTGTCTGGTCTGCCAGCCTATTTCCTTCTGCAATTTCTGATGTTCCTCCTTGATGGGCCTTACAGTGCATTATGGCCACTTGTTGGGGTTTTTGCACAGCAGTTATTAATTTCATTATTTCCTCTTGTTGCTTTATGTTAGCTCCTTGCGAAGACAGCAGTCCTCTCTCCTT
Organism: Oxyura jamaicensis; assembly: GCF_011077185.1. Classification (NCBI taxonomy): domain Eukaryota; kingdom Metazoa; phylum Chordata; class Aves; order Anseriformes; family Anatidae; genus Oxyura; species Oxyura jamaicensis. The sequence continues at coordinate 56,043 of NW_023310226.1, read as the reverse complement.
CCATAATGCCCCATGCACATGAACCACTCCAAAGGCATATTTTGAATCTGTCCATATATTCACTTCCTTTTCTTCACTCAGCTCTAATACTCGCGTAAGGTCTATTATTTCTGCCCGCTGCGCTGAGGTCCTGGGGGTTAGAGAATTTGCTTTGATTATAGTTCTCAAAGTCGTTACTGCGTATCCTGCATATCGGGTCCCGTTTTCCACGAAACTGCTACCATCAGTAAAAAGTTCCCAATCATACCTTTCTAGGGGTGTGTCCTTCAAGTCCGCTCTGCTTGCATACGTATATTCGATGACTTCCATACAATTATGGTTCAGACTTCCTTCTTCTGACGATGTTCCTAGGAAAACTGCTGGGTTCAACAGTTGTGTTTAGGGTCACGCCATCCTGTTCAGTTAGTATAGCCTAGTACTTTATCTTTCGGCTAGGTGATAACCAATGACCCCCCTTTTGTTCCCAAACTGTAGTTACCATATGTGGCACAAATACTTCAATGCCTTTCCCCAAGGTGAGTTTTCTAGCTTCTTGTATTAGGAGGACTGTAGCTGCTACCGCCCTTAAACACAAAGGCCACCCTGCACTTACTGCATCTAACTGTTTGGAGAAATATCCCACTGGTCGTTTCCAGCTCCCTAACCGTTGAGTTAGCACCCCCAAAGCTAATCGTTGTCTTTCATGGACAAATAATTGGAAATCTTTTGACAGGTCAGGCAAACCTAAAGCAGGTGCCTTTGTGAGGGCCTCTTTCATCTTCCTGAAAGCCTCCTTTTGTTCCTTTCCCCAGACAAGCACATGGGCCTTTTGAGCTTCATAGAGGTTTAGCTATGAGCCCATAGTCCATTACCCATAGCCTGCACCAACCAGTCATACCCAAGAAGGCCCTCAGTTCATGTAAGTTTTGAGGTTCGGGGATATTGCAGATGGCCCGTATTCGACTGACTCCTAATCTTCTTTGTCCTTGTGAAATTTCACATCCTAAATATATTACTGTTAAGCAAGCTGTACCTTTTCTTTTGAGACCTTATATCCATTCATTCCTAATTGATTTAAGATTTCAATAGTTACCTGGATGCACTGTGATTCCTCCTCGGTAACTATTAATATATCATCCACATATTGTAGTAACAAATATTGGTCCCTTGGTACCTGCATACATCCTTGCTTAGTCCAGTCTTCTATTTCCTTAGCCAATTGACTACCGAAGAGAGTTGGACTATTCTTGAATCCTTGCGGGAGCCTTGTCCAAGTTAGCTGCATCTTCCTTCCGTTGTGCGGATTTTCCCACTCGAAGGCAAAAAGTTTCCTGCTATCCTTGTCAATGGGTATGCAGAAGAAAGCATCTTTTAAATCTATTACTGTGAACCATTTATATTTCTCCTTCACAGATGTTAACAATGTGTAAGGATTAGCCACCACCAGATGGATGTCTTTTGTTATTTCATTTATTGCCCTAAGGTCCTGTACCAGCCTATATTCCCCATTGGGTTTCTTTACTGGGAAGATTGGAGTGTTATATTCTGATTTGCACTCCTCCAGAATATGGTAATTAAGAAATTTGTCTATTATCTTCACTATTCCCAACCTTGTTTCCAGTTTTAATGGGTACTGCCTGATCCGAACTGGCCTAACCCCTTCCTTCAACTCTATCTTCACAGATTGTGCTCCCTTTGATTTTCCAGGTACGTCTGTCTCCCAAACTGTAGGTATGACCGCATCCTCTACCTCTTTTGGTATCTGTGGGACAGCCTTCTCTGTAATCATCAAAATCTGTCTTACTTTTGATTCCGGAACTTTCATAATTAACTCCCCATCCTCGAAGACCAGGGTGGCATTCAATTTCGTTAACAGGTCCCGTCCCAAAAGAGGGACTGGGCACTCTGGCATATACAAGAATTCATGGGTTATCTCTTTACCCCCAAACCGTAAATCGAGGGGTCAAAGGAATGGCTGTACCTCTTCCTTCCTGGTGGCACCTACAATTGTAGTCTTTTTATTCCCCACCTTCCCATCTAATTCATTAAGTACTGAATATGTAGCTCCTGTGTCAATAAGAAACTTTACCTCCTTATTCCCTATTTGGATTTTCACAAAAGGTTCCTTGTCTTCTGTTAACCTATTATCTAGTCAGCTACTGTATTCTCCCAGCACCATGGCTTTTGCTATTTCTTGATTCTGAAAGAGGTTCTTGGTGCTGGAAAACTGTTGCTCCCTAAAGGGGCACTCATTTTTCCAGTGACCTTCCCTCCTGCAGAACGCACACTGATTCAAACCTAGTCTGTCTACCCTGTTCCTACTGGGACCTGCATATCCTTTCCCTGTCCCCGCTCCTCGGCTATTAGGATTTCCTCTTCCCTTACCCCTTAGTCCCAAACCTCCTCGTCCCTGAATTACAGCCAGCAAACCCTGTTGCTGTCGCTTGCTTGTTTCCTTTTCCCTATTATTATATACCTTCCAGGCTACCTCTAATAACTTATCCATGTTCCTAAAGTCCGCACCTTCCAGTTTCTGTAGCTTTTTCCAAATATCTTCCTGTGACTGCCCTAAGAATATAAGGGCTAGTTGAGCTTTAGCCTGGTCGGTTTCTATGTCCAAATCAGTGTATGTTTTAGCAGTTTCCTTCAATCTCTCCAGAAATGCGGAAGGCGATTCTGCCTTTTCTTGCCTCACATTATATAATTTCGACCAGTTTATGGTCTGAGGCATAGCATTTTGTACACCAATTTGTACCCAGTCCTGATACCTCTTCAGCCTCCCCATTCCTTCCCCAGTATTACAATCCCACTGCGGATCCTCAGTAGGGAAGTTCTGATCAACATTCCCGGGTACCAATCCATTCTGAATATCCTCTCGGGCTCTGTCCCTAGCAGCTCGTAATACCATATCCTTCTCTGTTGAATCCATTAAGGTATCTAGTATTACCTGAATGTTATCCCAATCCAGATTCTGAGTTTTAATTATCATTTTCACCACTCTAGCTACTTTATCAGGATTTTCTCTGTAGGTGCCTGCCGCCTGTTTCCAAATTATTAAGTCTCTAGGAGTAAAGGGCACTTTCACATATATTGGTCCCTCCGTTCCTACTCCCTGCCTGAGGGGAGCAATTATATTCCCCTTTTGTTTACTTGTATTGCATCCTGTCCTTTGCTGCCGCCGAGTCCTATATGATATCGGGGATGTTAAAGTTGGTATTTCCTCCTTTCCATCACTATCACTATCTTCATCCCCCCTTGCCTTATCCTGACTTAGTTCTGGGGCGGACAGTGCAATATCCAGATCTATATTTCACTGTCTGCTCTACAGCAATTATTTTTCATAGCTTGGTGTTTCATACAATGCCTGTCCCTGGTACAGGCTTGACATTGTTCATTAGCAAATATTTCTAGTACCATTATTCCACAAGCATGCTGCCACTCGGATTTTCTACGCAAATAGAAAAATATCTCTACATACAGGAGTTCATCCAGTTTTCCTTCCCGCTTACAAAACAACATCAACTGTAAAATGGTATTATATTGTAAAGTTTCATTTTCAGGCCATTTTTCCTGATCCTCCAATTCGTACTGCGGCCAGCAAGTATTACAATAATAAATTAATTTCCCTTTTCGCATTTCTTGCCCAAAATTTCCCTCTCTCCAATGGGCTAATAAACATCCCAATGGTGACAATCGTGGGATAGACACACCCTTTCCTAAAATCCCTTTTAATTTACCATTAAAAAAATAATATTTTCTTTTTAAATTAAAATTTTTTTAATTAAAAATTAAAAATTAAAAAAAAATAAAATCCCTTTTAATTTACCTTAATCCCTTTTAATTTACCAATATACCTTTACAATATGCCATTACCAATATAACTTTACAAAGTAACCACAAGCCAGGTGCTGCCTCTGCAGCACTTACCACAGTTAAAACCTAGAGAGCTGTTGCCGCAGCAACGCTTACCAGACCAGACGCTGATCCTGCAGCGTATACCAGACCACTCATGCCGAACGCAAGTTAAAACTGAGAGTGCTGTTGCCACAGCAACGCTTACCAGACCATTACCAGACCAGACGCTGATCCTGCAGAGTATACCAGACCACCAATGCTGAACCTGCAGAGCTTTCGCTACTGTCTGACGGACGGCGCCTAGGCTTACCCCGGGAGCTCCCTGCCCAACCGAGCATGGCTTTCGCTGCGTCTGACCGGCAGGCTTTCCAAACCAGATCGGTACCGAAAAACAGAAAGCACCTTTTGCTTACCTATCCAGTGGCACGTTGTGAGCAGCGGAGGTCGGTCGTGGTCGATGGCTCCCCGAGAAACTCCTTGGTGCCGGCTGGAGCGTAATCGAGACACGATCCGCCTCAGCAGTGCCCACGCCGTCCCACCTGGGTCACCAAAATGTTAGCGTAGCAGACACATAACCACAATGTGATTATATGAAGGTGCTTTATTCAGTGCTGGAAACCAGGGGCAGGTGCCCAAATCTGGCTTCAGTCCTAACCCACCTTATCCATCTTATCTTCCTAACAAGGCTCAAGTTGTTCCTGTTCTATCTCTCAAGGCCCGTCTTGTCTCTGCTCCATCCTTCTATCATTTATTTATGCTTTCCTTTATTATATACATGATAATATTTGGCTATGAATCTCCCATCCCATTACCAAGAATTGTTTCTTAACCCTAACACTGTTAGTATCATGGAAGGCAAAATTCCCAATATCTCTTCTACATTGTTCTAATTCTTGCCAGAGCCTAGAGTGCACTCCTTCTCCAGGGACAGTGTCAATTGCAATCCCTGTCTCCCCTCCTGGAGCAGCTGCCACTGCCTCTGGTGCAATATTAGGATTATAGGGAGCATAACTTGATTCCTCCTCCAAAAATTGAACCTTATTCTTTACATATAAATTTCAAGCCTGAATTTTCATCAGACCAAATCTTGGCCAAAATACTGAAGTTCCTTTTGGGTTGTTTGTCCAAATCCTTATCGTTCTCTCAAAAGGGCTATCTTTAGGCACAATCCCAGGGTCTCCAACCGCTCCCTGCTGACTCTTGGAACCCTTAATCTCCATCTCTTCCTGAGGTGCTGCTGTGGACTTTACCACCCACAGGATACCACACGCCTTTACCTAGGATTAGGACAGAGGTGGGGTGTACTGCTGAACACTTTACCATGCTTGGGGTATCGTACACCTAAGGGCCCAAACCCTCAAGACTCTCTTTTGCTCGTCTATCTTTTGCTTCATCTGTCTCCGGCTGCGCCCCTTGCTGGAATACAGAACTGGATCGGGACTCCACACTTGCTTTGCACTAAAAGTGCGTCTCATTCACACTCCACACAAGAGTCGCCCCAAATCCACCCTGACGCAATATATGGTAACGTTTGCCTTACCTCGGTCCGTGCACGAAATTCCTGGTCCGTGTTATCAGCAGTTATCCCTGTACCTGTGCTGTGTCTGTGGTGTGTCAGTGCTGGCTTCCCTTCTCCCCAGTGCTTTGCAGAGCCTGTCTTCAGATTAACAGTCTTGGTCCCTTGTTGGCCATATCGAGACAACCCACCACCCCTGACGGGACCGCTGAAATCAGCAGGGTGCACATTCCTGTCTGTGGTAGCAAGAACTCTCTGGTAGGCAACAAGATCCCGGACAAGCCCCCAAATTGTGAGACAAAACCTCAATAATTTTCTTCGGGCAGGATCTTCTGTGAAGCTATTTTATTCGCGCTTGCAATGGCGGGTGTGGCGCCCTCTCGTGACTATAGGGCGCGTGATTTTTGTTTTTACTGATTTTGTACTGCTCATCCTATTTTTCTTAGCTATCCTACTTATTTTGGGACAGTGGGACCTTCCCCTTATCTGCTTAACATACTCCCAACTGCTATGCCTCACAATCACTTTTGAATATGCAAGGTTAGTGGAATTTTCCACTGCAAAAACACATTCTACATCAAAAACAGAACTTTGTTTCTCACAACTGCAGTAAATAAATACTGGTGGAACAGTTAAGAAATAGATTATGTATCCTGAAATTGAGAATTTAATCCAGTACATTGTTTCTCTAGTTAACCAGGTAATATAATCCTTTAAGTAGAAAGTTCTGGAAAACATTACTAATAAAAGACATAATTTTTGAGAATATGAGTAGGTCAGTTAAATCCTGCAGTAATTTAAACAGTAAGTGTTCTTATCCATATTCATTTCTGAACAAAATTAAGATTCTATTTACTTTCTATCGATCCACAAAATTCCTTGTGTGCTTATGGCAAGTAGTGCATTATAAAAACAACCAAGGAGAACACTGCATCATAGGATATAGTTATCTTATTTTTCCTAAAGGTTGTAAATATTGCAGCAGCATATTATATTTTCAGTTTATCTGTAACACATTTTTTTAAACAACTGGATTAATTCTTATATACTTAATGAAAAGATGTTTATTAGAATAGGAGACTGTTTCCCAGTAACTGTCTCTTGTTTTCTTAGACTCCTCCAGGAAATGTGAAAATACCTGATGTACCCGGTACTCAGACAGCAATAATGAAACCAACAGAAGAACCACCTGCTTATGCACAAATTGCAAAGGTTTGTGTATAACTTTCAGGCACTAGAATGCTTTTAATTATAATTACTTCTTGAACAGTTTTTTATAAATAAGTGTTGCCTTCCTAATGATTTTTGAAAATTAATACTGCCTTTTAGTAATCACTTATTTCATGAATTCATGCAATAGTAGGTCGGTCTTCATCCATAACTGGAGATGCTTAATTATAGAAAATAGACTTGGAATATTTATTTTGTGTTTGTATTTTTTATCAATATCTAACAATGCTTGTTTTGTTCAGGAGCATGCTTTGGCCCAGGCAGAACTGTTAAAGCGTCAAGAAGAACTGGAAAGAAAAGCAGCTGAACTGGATCGCAGAGAAAGGGAAATGCAGAGTCTCAATCAGCAGAGGGGTATGCAAGAAAAAAGTACTTTTTAAAATTGCAGAATTTTCACATTTTCTCATAAACTGTTTTAGTTTTACAGTGACATTGTAAAGCAGATCAAAGAGGGTTTTTTATAATCTCTTCAGGAAGAGAAAAATGTATCTCCTTTAGAACAGTGCATACAGTGAATAAAAACTGTCCTGTGGAAATTTTCACAGCAAAAATATTTAAATGTGGCATATTGTACTCTACTATCAGCTATTTTTATTCTGGGTTAATATCCAAGTAATACTATTGAATAGAAATGGAGCATTTTGGGAAGAATTAAGTGTAACTTCATAAATAACATCTCTGATTTATTTGCTGTCAGTATTGCTGTAGAAGAACTTTCCTGTTCTCAAATATTGGAACATACAGAGGTACAATTCCAGATTGCTTAACTGTTTAGTGATTCAAAAACCTCATGGAATTTTCTACCAGTCATATGGTAGGGGATTTGGAAGTGAGGAATTGGTATTCTTCTAAGGAAAAGAATCACAGTCCCTTCATTAAACCATTTTTATTTTCTCTGTATTATTTTTTCGAGTCTCTTTATTAAATCTCTGTACCTATTCTCCAATATTATGATTTTTTGGTGATTTTTTTCATTTTCTTCTCCATATATCGCCCTTCACCTAATTTCACTAATTTATATTGATGATCTGGATTGATTACTTGTCTCTTCCAGGCTTTACTGACAGTTTAATTACTTTCATCTATATCTTAGGGACTATAACTCTGATACCCAATACATGTTTCAGAATATTTTTAAATGGTATTTGCTCTGTTATTAAGTTCCAGTTGTTCACATCAAAGGGTTTGAAGAGTGCATGAAGAATCTAAAGGATTCTTTAGGAAGGCTGAACAGAGAAGAGAGAGCTCTTAAAGCCTTAAAAAGGATGTTAGGTTTTTACCAAATGACTGTGTAAAAGATGCTGCAAATCGGGAATTGTATGTTGTGACTGAGGAGAACAATATTCTTTTCCTTTTGATTTTTTTTTCTTTTGCACAGTAATTTAAACTCCTTTCAAAACACTGTAGAAGCATATTGATCACAGGGCAAGGTCTTTTGCAATAGTACTCTAGTTATTTGCATTCAAGTTATGATGCTGGCTGCACACCTAAGACAATGTCATCATATGCAACTGACCACAGTGCAAAGATCTCAAAGCCTGTGGGTCTGCTCAGCTCAGTGCCTTTGGTTCTCTCTGTTCAGGTCCCGTGCAGTATTGCACTTGAGCTGATTAAAGTGTGCTGCATCCTATTTCAGCTAGTTCATTTGGGCATGTCTGAAAAATACTAAGACTTCTTTCAGTTTTAGTTGAAAATTTTGAAACCTGTTCCACTAAGGTAGAAAAGCACATCAAATACTACTCTCAAGTAATAACCTGAATTACTATATATGAATTTTTCTGTGACTATCTTGAAACTTGCAACCCTGAGAAAAATAACTGTATAGTGTAGAATAAAGATCTGAATTGTTATCAGATATTTTTCATATAAGAAAATGAAAAGTACTTTTTAATATGGATGGGCATATCACTTGATTACCTTTTGTATGCTCCCTCTAAACCCCCAGCTCTGAAAGAACTAGTAAAAAAGTTCAGTTGAAGAGGCATAAAACTCAACAAATATTCAGTGTTTTGGATCTGTTTGGTCAGAACTGTCGGCTTCATTTTGTCTGGGTAAAAAAAATAATAAAATAATGCAAGTATGTACTTATTACTTTATAGGAACCATCAGATGCCTGCTTAGTCTTTTATATAGATAAAATATTGTACTTTCCTTGATCTGTCTGCATTTCATCATATTTTATTTCTGAAGTTTGTGTGAGTATTGCTGGTAAAACTCTTGGGTCTTGGTAGCCCAAGTTATCCATATGCTTGTGAAACTTATGTACATAAAACAATTTGAACAAGCCCAGATGCATATCTCTTTCTAATATACAGATGTTAAAACTGTATTATAAAGCTGGTGGGGTTTTGTTTGTTGTTGTTGTTTTTTTATGATTTGCAGGTAGAAAAAATAACTGGCCACCTCTTCCTGAGAATTTTCCAGTGGGTCCATGTTTCTACCAGGACTTTTCTGTAGACATTCCTGTAGAATTCCAGAAGACAGTAAAGATTATGTACTATTTGTGGATGTGTAAGTACTTTTTAAAAGAAAAAGCAAAGTGCCTATTCAAACTTGAAACATGCCTGATAATTTGGCTTTTGCAACATCTGCAATGAAATATTTTAAATAAGTTAAAATCTGGAAGTGAAATCTTTTTGTTAGCTTCAGTTTTCAAAGTACTTTATTATTTCATAGAAACTTCCATGGGAAAAAAGTGGAAGGATTACCCTAAAGCAGTTTGGTTATAGTATATTGCAGTTTTCTATTTTAAATATCCTTGTTGTTGTAAATGAGCTTTGACAATTTATTACCTTAGAAATAATTTTACTGTTTATAAAATCAGCTTATATATTAAGAAATATAATTAATTATCAGTGTTAATAGACTTATGAATTTTAAAAGTGTAATATCCATGTACCTTAATATGCATAGCTTTAGTTTAGTGTAGTTTATAATATAGACTTAATATAATTTTAGTTTGTTAAAAAAATAGCATAAAGGAAATTAGCTGAACAATCAGTCCATGTTGGAACTATTCCTTGTACACCGAGCATGCTCTAAACAGTCTTTGGGAGGTTAGTTTTGCCTTCATTCAGGTGCTGTATTTTGATTGGAGAAATGCTGGATGAATCAATTGTACGAATGCCATGAGGTTTGTTTCTTCTGTCTTGTCTTGTGTGATGAATGCCTAAGAAGTACTTTCAGACTGAGGAAATTCCAAAGATTTAGGTGCTTTGATGCCATTAATATATTTTTAGCATACTAAGGGGATGTGAATTTCAGAACTTTTATGTATTTTTCTCTAGGTTCCAGATTTAGCAAATGTGCATAATTTTACCTGTTAATCTAGTAATTTTATTATTGATTGAAACAAGGAAGCAGTGACATAGCCTTTCAAAATAAATAGAAATTTTGCTCTCATAATAAACTGACAGATTTTCTTCCAGGTAGACTGAGATTTTAACTAAGTCCTCTTGCTTTTTCTTTAGCTTTCATACCCTCTGATTTAGGATTACTCAGGAAGTAAGGAAGAGGGCATAATAAAGGAAAAGAAAGACAAAATCTATTTCAGGCTAAAAAAAATGGTTGAGTACAGAACTCTGTGCCTTAGGGCTGGCTGTTGAATCAATCCTTGTGATTCTTCTTTCCCAGGAATGTATCTACATGATATGGCTCATACTTCGTTAGAGTGGCTATGCTTCCTCAGTGGAGGCACACATTAACTCTGCAAACTAACCTGCTTCTGCTTGCTGCTGTGCTTCTATTTTATTTCCTTTTCCAAATCTTCCTAGGTCTTGTAAGACTTAGGGGTCTGTGAACATAATCACATTTGGATGATCTAGTATCAGCTGCTCAGGACTTTGTAAAGTAGGTTAGTTTTACTGGCCCTTTGTAGCAGCCCTGAGAACTTCATTTTTTGTGTTGCCTTGGTTAGTAGCAATTTCAATATATTTATTCTTGGCCTTTATTGTTTCTGAAGAGACTTTTAAAAATCTTTTTCACATCTATATGCACTTTATCTCATGAGAACAGAAGCCTGTTTTTATCTCTATTCCTGTAATTCATCCATCTTTTTTCTTTGTATCAGAGTTCAGAGTTGTCTGACTCCAGAAGCAATTGCTTCTGTCAGTTGCCAGTGGAGCTTTTCTGTATTATATTTGATATTTAGTGGCTTGCAGATAGAATGGCAGTTTTCCTAGCTCTGTGAAAGTGGGCACCAATTTTTAGGACTTCATATGCTGTTACTAGTGAAATGTCTCGTGTCTCGTTACCTTTATCTGAGAACAAACATTTTTTTTTTGCTCAATAGCCTCTGTTTCCAAGTTGGTTTCCCCACAGGCTGATAGCACATGCAAAATGAGTAGTACTGATTTTCAAAGAATATTTCTTATTTGAAGTTACAAACTGAAGAGCTTAATCTGATGGAAAGATTTTGTGTCATTTGGATTTGTTACTTTGTGTAGTTTGTGAATGCTTACAATGATTCCTGGGAAAAAGTGCATTCTTTTTCTCATGTATTCTAACGAGGACTTTGGTTTTCCAAAAATATCATCAATAAAATATTACTGAAACGAAATTTATTACAAATACCTATTTTCACTTCAGTCTCAAATGGGACTGCAAAATAATCATCTCAATAATAAAAATGCCAAATAGACAGCAACAGTGCTACTTGTGGTCTTTATTTAGAATTCATTTATAAACATTAATCGATGATAAAGCATATTTAAGACAGGGAATGTATATCTAAGTAGGACTCTTCTATACAAGGAAGTTTACACTAATAAAAATGAGCCTGAATATTCATTAACCTAATATAATTTACCATTTTTTACACTTATTGTAGGATGAATGCCTCTTCTTTTTTCTTTTCTTTTCT
>NW_023310226.1:34963-44502 GCF_011077185.1 Oxyura jamaicensis | reverse complement strand
TCTTCTCTTCTCTTCTCTTCTCTTCTCTTCTCTTCTCTTCTCTTCTCTTCTCTTCTCTTCTCTTCTCTTCTCTTCTCTTCTCTTCTCTTCTCTTCTCTTCTCTTCTCTTCTCTTCTCCTCTCCTCTCCTCTCTTCTCTTCTACCTGCTTCCACAGCTAAACTAGGAAATGGCTTTCTTAGATCACTTCATGCTGAGTACTGTATTGGTTTAGCTGTGCAAGTTCATTGAAGTTATTCTCATATAGACATCGCATGACACAGAGTTCTACCAAAGCCTTAGGTCATTTCAGCCCTCAGGTGTTATCTTCTAATAATTTGTAACACAGTTGAATGTGAAGAATTTTGTCTAAGGTTAAACAGCTATTTAAGAATACCACCCAGAGATCTGCCCAAAGGCAGGATGGTTATGGGTGGCAAGATATGTGGGAGGATATGGGCAGGTATCCATCATGGTTGTCAAAGAATCACGTAGTCATAGAATGATAGAATGGCTTGGATGGAAGGGACCTTAAAGATTATTTAGTTCCAACCCTCCTGCCATGGGCAGGGACACCTCCCACTAGATCAGCTCAAAGCCCCATCCAAACTGGCCTTAAACACTTCCAGGGATGGGGCATTCACAACCTCTCTGGGCAACCTGTTTCAGTGCCTCACCACTCTCTGAGTGAAGAGTTTCCTCCTAACCTCTAAGCTAAATCTCCCCTCTTTTAGTTTAAAACTGTTCCTCCTTGTCCTGTCATTATCCGACTGAGCAAAGAATCACTCTCCACCTTTTTTAAGCCCCCTTTAGGTATTGAAAAGCTGCAATGAGGTTTCCTTGGAGCCTTCTCTTCTTCAGGCTGAACATCCCCAGCTCTCTCAGCCTTTCTTCATAGTAGAGTGCTCCAGCCCTTTGATCACCTTTGTGGCCCTCTGGACTCATTGTAATATATCTATGTCCTTCTTGTGCTGGGGGCCCCAGACCTGGATCACACAATCACAGAATGTTAGGTATTGGAACGGATCTTGAAAGATCTAGTCCAATCCTCCCACTGGCGCAGGAACACCTAAATCACGTCACACAGGAACACATCCAGGCAGGTTTTGAAAGTCTCCAGAGAAGGAGACTCCACAACCCCCCTGGGCAGCCTATTCCAGTGTTCTGTCACCCTCACTGTAAAAAAGTTTTCTCTCATATTTAAGTGGAACCTCCTATGTTCCAGCTTGCACATATTGCCTCTTGTCCTATCATTGGATGTCACCAAGAAGAGCCTGGCTCTACCCTCCTGACACTCACCCTTTACCTATTTATAAACATCAATAAGGTCACCCCTCAGTCTCCTCTTCTCCAAGCTAAAGAGACCCAGCTCCCTCAGCCTTTCCTTGTAAGGGAGATGCTCTACTCAATCATCCTTGTTGCTCTGAGCTGGACTTGCTCAAGGAGTTCCCTGTCCTTTTTGAACTGAGGGGCCCAGAACTGGATGCAATATTCCAGATGTAGTCTCACTAGGGCAGAGTAGAGGGGGAGGAGAACCTCTCTCGACCTACTAACCACACCCCTTCTGATACACCCCAGGATGCCATTGGCCTTCTTGGCCACAAGGACACAGTGCTGGCTCATGGTCATCCGGCTGTCCACCAGGACCACCAGGTCCCTCTCCCCTTCACTGCTTTCCAGCAGGGCAGTCCCCAACTTATACTGGTGCCTGGAGTTGTTCTTGCCCGGATGCAGGACTCTACACTTGCCCTTATTATATTTCATTAGGTTTCTCCCCGCCCAATTCTCCAACCTGCTGAAGTCCCGCTGGATGGCAGCACAGCCTTTTGGCATGTCAGCCACTCCTCCCAGTTAATTGTCATCAGCAAACTTGCTGACGGTACACTCCATTCACAGAATCACAGAATCACAGAATCATCTAGGTTGGAAGAGACCTCCAAGATCACCGAGTCCAACCTCTGACGTAGCACTAACGAGTCCTCCACTAAACCATCACTAAGCTCTACATCTAAACGTCTTTTAAAGACCTCCAGGGATGGTGACTCAACCACTTCCCTGGGCAGCCTATTCCAATGCTTAACAACCCTTTCAGTAAAGTTTTTCTTCCTAATATCCAACCTAAACCTCCCCTGGCGTAACTTTAGCCCATTCCCCCTTGTCCTATCACCGGGCACGTGGGAGAATAGACCAACCCCCACCTCGCTACAGCCTCCTTTCAGGTACCTGTAGAGTGCTATAAGGTCGCCCCTGAGCCTTATATTTTCCAGGCTGAACAATCCCAGCTCCCTCAGCGGCTCCTCGTAAGACTTGTTCTCCAGACCCCTCACCAGCCTCGTTGCCTTTCTCTGGACTCGCTCAAGCACCTCCATGTCCTTCTTGTAGCGAGGGGCCCAAAACTGAACGCAGTACTCGAGGTGCGGCCTCACCAGAGCCGAGTACAGGGGGACAATCACTTCCCTGGACCTGCTGGCCACGCTGTTTCTGATGCAAGCCAGGATGCTGTTGGCCTTCTTGGCCACCTGAGCACACTGCTGGCTCATATTCAGCTGACTGTCAACCAATACTCCCAGGTCCTTCTCTGCCAGGCAGCTTTCCAGCCACTCATCTCCCAGCCTGTAGCACTGCTTGGGGTTGTTGCGCCCCAGGTGCAGGACCTGGCACTTGGTCTTGTTGAACTTCATACCATTGGACTCGGTCCATCGGTCCAGCCTATCCAGATCCTCCTGCAGAGCCTTCCTACCCTCGAGCAGATCGACACACGCACCTAACTTGGTGTCGTCTGCAAACTTGCTGAGGGCGCGCTCGATCCCCTCGTCCAGATCATCGATGAAGATGTTAAAGAGGACTGGTCCCAGTACCGAGCCCTGGGGGACTCCACTAGTGACCGGCCTCCAACTGGATTTGACTCCATTCACCACAACTCTCTGGGCCCGGCCATCCAGCCAGCTCTTAACCCAACGAAGTGTACGCCAGTCCAAGCCATGAGCAGCCAGTTTCCTGAGGAGAATGCTGTGGGGAAAGGTGTCAGAAGCCTTACTGAAGTCAAGGTAGACCACGTCCACAGCCTTTCCCTCATCCACTAAGCGTGTCACCTTGTCATAGAAGGAGATCAGGTTCGTCAAGCAGGACCTGCCCTTCATAAACCCATGCTGACTGGGCCTGATCGCCCGGTTGTCCTGCAAGTGCCGCGTGATGACACTCAAGATAATCTGCTCCATGAGCTTCCCTGGCACTGAGGTCAAACTAACAGGCCTGTAGTTTCCCGGGTCGACCTTACAGCCCTTCTTGTAGATGGGAGTCACATTTGCTAGCTACCAGTCAAGTGGGACCTCCCCCGATAGCCAGGACTGTTGGTAAATGATGGAAAGCAGCTTGGCCAGCTCTTCCGCCAGTTCTCTCAGTACCCTCGGGTGGATCCCATCTGGCCCCATTGACTTGCATACATCCAAATGCTGTAGCAGGTCGCCAACCATTTCCTCGTGGATTGTGAGGGCCACATCCTGCTCCCCACCCCCTTCCACCAGCTCAGGGTACTGGGTATACAGAGAACAACTGGTCTTGCTGGTAAAGACTGAGGCAAAGAAGGCATTAAGCACCTCAGCCTTTTCCTCATCTCTTGTCACTAAGTTTCCCCCTGCATCCAGTAAAGGATGGAGATTCTCCTTAGTCCTCCTTTTTGTGTTAATGTATTTATAAAAACATTTTCTGTTATCTTTAACAGCAGTAGCTAGATTGAGCTCCAGATGAGCTTTGGCCTTTCTAATTTTGTCCCTGAACTGCCTCACAACATCCTTGTAGTCCCCCTGAGTGGCCCGCCCTCTTTTCCAAAGATTATAAACCCTCTTTTTTCTCCTAAGCTCGAGCCACAGCTCTCTGTTCAGCCAGGCCGGTCTTCCACGTCAGCTGGTCTTTCGGCACATGGGAACAGATCGCTCCTGAGCCTTTAAGATTTCCTTCTTGAGGAGTGCCCAGCCCTCCTGGGCTCCTCTGTCTTTCAGTACCACCTCCCAAGGGACTCTGCCAACCAGTGTCCTGAACAGCTCAAAGTCTGCCCTCCGGAAGTCCAAGACAGCGGTTTTACTGGTTTCCCTCCTGACTTCACCAAGAATAGAGAACTCTACTATTTCACAGTCACTGTGCCCAAGACAGCTCCCGACCACCACATCTCCCACCAGTTCTTCTCTGTTAGTGAACAGAAGGTCCAGTGGGGCGCCTCCTCTGGTAGGCTCATCCCTCATTCCCTCATCCAAGTCATCGATGAATATATTCAACAACACTGATCCCAGTACCGACCCTTGAGGGACTCGACTAGATACAGGACTCCAACTCGACTCAGTCCCATTAACCACAACTCTATGGCTTTTTTCCTTCAGCCAGTTCACAGTCCACCTCACTACCAGATCTTCCAGACCACACTTCCTCAGTTTAGCTGTGGGAGACAGTGTCAAAGGCTTTACTGAAATGAAGATAGACGACAGCCATTGCCTTTCCATCATCTATCCACCTGGTTATATCCTCATAAAAGGCTATCAGGTTGGTCAAGTACGACTTCCCCTTGGTGAAGCCATTTTGACTACCCCTAATGACCCTTTTATCTTTGATATGACTGGAGACAACACCAAGGATAAATTGTTTCATCACCTTACCAGGGATGGCGGTGAGGCTGACCGGTCTATAGTTACCCAGGTCCTCCTTCTTGCTCTTTTTGAAGACCAGAGGGACATTTGCTTTCCTCCAGTCCTCAGGCACCTCTCCCGATGCCCATGACTTACCAAAGATGATGGAGAGTGGCCTAGCAATGACTTCCGCCAGCTCCCTCAGCACAACGCGGATGCATCCTGTCAGGATTCATGGACTTATCGATGTCCAGCTTGCTTAATTGGTCTTTAACCCAGCCCTCATCAACCAAGGCAAACTCCTCCTTTATTCCGACTTCGTCTGGGGCCTCAGGGGTATGGGGCTCCTCAGGAGAGCC
Organism: Oxyura jamaicensis; assembly: GCF_011077185.1. NCBI lineage: Eukaryota > Metazoa > Chordata > Aves > Anseriformes > Anatidae > Oxyura > Oxyura jamaicensis. Next base: position 39,550 of record NW_023310226.1, on the reverse strand, counting down.
TCCAGCATTATAGACAGAGACAAAGAAGGCATTCAGTAACTCTGCCTTCTCTTTATCTTCTGTCACCAGGGCACCCACCTCATTCATTAGTGGGCCTACATTGCCTCTAGTGTTAGTTTTATCTGCAATGCATTTGAAGAAGCCCTTTCTGTTGTCCTTGACCCCTCTTGCAAGGTTTAATTCTAGGGAGGCCTTAGCTTTCCTAGTTGCCTCCCTGCATTCTCTGACAACAGCTTTATATTCCTCCTAAGTGGCCAGCCCCTCCTTCCATGATCTGTAGACTCTCCTCTTCCACTTGAGTTTGCCCAGCAATTCCCTGTTTAACAATGCAGGTCTCCTGGCTCCCTTTCCTGACTTCCTACCTGTTGGGATGCTCTGATCTTGAGCTCGGAAGAAGCAGTCCTTGAACACTAACCAGCTATCTTGGGCTCCTTTTCCTTCAAGTATCTTGTCCCATGGGATTTCCCCTAGCAAATGCTTGAAAAGGCCAAAGTCAGCCCTACTGAAGTCCAAGGTTGCAATTCTGCTTGGTACTCTGTTCCTGCCACACAAGATCCTAAACTCCACCATCTCATGGTCGCTGCAACCAAGGCTGCCCTCAACCTTCACCGCTTCAACCAGCCACTCCTTGTTAGTGAGGACAAGATCCAGCAGCGCTCCTCTTCTAGTTGGCACATCCACCATTTGCATCAGGAAGTTATGAACACATCACAGTACATTGATGACATCATAGTGTGGAGCAACAAAGCAAAGGAAGTATTTGATAAAGTGAAGAGAATAATCCAAATTCTTCTGAAGGCTGGTTTTGCCATAAAATAAGATATGGTCAAAGGACCTTCACAGGAGATCCAGTTTTTAGGAATAAAATAGCAAGATGAATGTTGTCAGATCCCAATGGATGTGATCAACAAAATAACAGCTATGTCTCCACCAACTAGCAAAACAGAAACACAAGCTTTTTTATGTGTCATGGGTTTTCAGAGATTGCACATTCCAAATAACAGTCTGATTGTAAGCCCACTCTATCAAGTGACCCGGAAGAAGCACAGTTTCAAATGGGGCCCTAAGCAAGAACCAGCCTTTGAACAAATAAAATGGGAGATAGTTCATGCAGTAGCCCTTGGGCCAGTCTGGGCAGGATAAGAGGTAAAAAATGTGCTCTATGCTACAGCTAGGGAGAAAGGCCCCACCTGGACCCTCTGGCAGAAAGCACCAAGGGAGACTCAAGGTCGACCCTTAGTGTTTTGGAGTTGAGGATACAGAGGATCCGAGGCTCGCTATCCTCCAACTGGAAGAAGAGATATTGGCAGCATACGAAGGGACACCATTGCACAAATTATGCATGACTGTGAAACATGTGCCACAGTCAAGCAAGCCAGGGGGTTAAAGCCTCTTTGGTATGAAGAATAAATTTTGATGGCTCTGAGCAAAGTACAGTGGTGATGGAAGCAGAGCTGGCTTCAGCATGCAACAATCCAACACCACTCACCATCTCTCCTGCCCCGAAGGACTGTTATGACAGATGGAGCCCAAAGTCATGGACTGAAGAAACTCTGTACATGTTAAAGGGATGGCCCATAGACTAAGAATTATATCTGTCTGTATATATCAAAAGACAGGAAGGGTGGTGGTGATTAATTAGGATGTATTGGAAAGTGTGGGACCTGAGCATGACATAAATGGTATGGAATAAGGGTGAATATTGTCCTGGTTTCAGCTGGGATAGAGGTAGTTTTATTCACAGTGGCTGGTATGATGCTGTGTTTTGGGTTTAGGAGGAAAATAATGTTGATAACACACTGATATTTTAGTTGCTGCTGAGCAGTGCTTGCACTAAGCCAAGGACTTTTCATCTTCTAATACTGTCCTGCTAGTGAGGAGGCTGGGGATGCACAAGAAGCTGGGAGGGGACAGAACCAGGACAGCTGACCTAAACTGACTGATGAAATATTCCCTACCTTATGATGTCACGCTGAACAATAAAACTGGGGTAGTTGGCTGGGGGAATGGCTACCGTTGCTCAGGGACTGGCTGGGCTTCGGTCAGTGGGTAGTAAGCAATCATGTTGTGCATTTATTTTATTTTATTTTTATAATTGTTTTCTTACTTTTCTTATTAAACTGTCTTTCTCTCAGCTTATGAGTTCTCTCACTTTTACCTTTTTTTCGATTTTCTCCCTTATCCCACTGAGGGGGGGGGAGTGAGTGAGTGGCTGTGTGGTACTTGGCTGCCTGATGTGTTTAAACCACAACACATTGTTTTAAGCCTCTTTGTTTTTTGCCCAACAGAGTAGGATCTGGGGGTGCTGGTTGACAGCTGGCTGAATGTGAGCCATCAGCATGCCCATGTAGCCAAGAATGCCAATGGCATCCTGGCCTGCATCAGAAGTAGTGTGGCCAACAGGACTAGGGAAGTGATTGTCCCCTTATATGAGGCAATGGTGAGACTGCACCTAGAATACTGTGTTTGGTTTTGAGCCCCCTCAAGAAGCACACCTGAATGATATTGAGTTGTTCAATCTTGTGCAGAGAAGAGCAACAAAGCTGGTGAAGGTACTAGAAAACAAGAGTTATGAGGAGTGGCTGAGGGAACTGGGGTTTATTCAGTCTGGAGAAGAGGAAGCTGAGGGGTGTCCTCATCACTCTCTACAACTACATGAAAGGAGGTTGCAGAGAGGAGGATGTTGGTCTCTTTTCTCAGTTGACAAGTGATAGGACATGAGGAAACAGACTCAAGTTGTGCCAGGGAAGGTTTAGATTGTACATTAAGAAGTATTTCTTCATGGAGAAGGTGATTAAGCATCAGAAAAGCTGTCCAGGCCCCATCCCTGGAGGTATTTAAGAGATGTGGACGTGGCACTAAGGGACATGGTTTAGTGATGGGACTTGGTAGGTCCGGTTGATAGGTGGACTTGATCTTGAAGATCTTTTCCAACCTAGATGATTATATGATTCCACACAGTTCATATTCTTTTAAAACTTGTTCTGTTATTTTAATTACAAGTAAAAAAAATAAAAATTGATCTGAAAGTTCAAAATCCACCAGAAGGCGGACATTTCTAGTAATCAAGGGCATCTCCCTGTTTTCCAGCAATGACTAGAAAAAGAAAGAATACCACTTAGCAAACTTGCTCATATTAATCAAAAGAACATAGGAATTTGGATTTCTATCCTTTGTTTTACTTCATTATACGTGTGATAAATGACTGAGTCCCAAATAGGATTCTAATTAAAGTTGTAATTTATTAAGCGAATAGAGGCAAGCAAACAGCGCTGGGTGCGCCGGGAGTCTCTGCTCCATCAAGATGCACACCTGTTACATCAGGTGGCTGGTTTTTATGCTCCTAGACTAATACATATTCATCACTATTCCTAGAAAAGGCAGGGTTATTATAATTAGTTCCCGGAATCCAAACCCTCTCCGGACGCATGCATATCAGTCTCTGGTGGTCTTTCTGGGGGTCTCCTGTGCTGAAGGCTCGTAGTCTTCCTCCCAGGCTTTGTCCTTTGGTCGTCCTTCAACTCCCACTTTCTCCTTATTTGGCGGATCTCAGAGGCTTGGGCAGTGTCCCATGCAAAAGTCAGCAGTTTCCTAAAAAAAACTCCTTGATCCTCTTATCTCCCAGACTAGAGTCTCAATGTTCGCCCTTCAACCCCTCTATTTACACGAATTGCTGGACCCTTCCTTTGCATGATACAAGAACTATGTACACTAATCACTCTGTTTTTCTTAAATAGGAGCTTATATTTCATCATGCGGCCCTAGCATTGTTCCATACTGACACAAATCAAATGAACACATTTCACAATCCCCCCATTTCCTTTTCTCATGGTATTGATTCGTGTTCTCCCCTCCCCCCCCCCCCCCCGCCCAATCGAGTCAATACTTGCCGAATTGGTACCAATTTTGGATCTTCTTTTGTTTTTATTATCATCAGGGAATGGGTTTTCCCTTTCCCTGGTTCTGGGTCAACAGGTACCACAGATATTTGCATTCCTTGCATAACCGAGTGTATTAATCTGGTAAAACCGGGTATTAAACATGGAATTATTAACAACCCTCCACATTTTCCTAACTGTCTGCAAGGGGAAAACGGATCCTGGCCCAGGAGCTGGCAGGGCTCATTGAGAGGGCTTTAAACTAGGTAAGAAGGGGGGCGGGGATGAAACAAAGCCTGTTGGAGGTGTGCCAGGGGGAACAGTGGCAAGGCTGGGGGAGAAGGCTAAGGCCCAGCTGAAGTGCATTTACACTAACGCACGCAGCATGGGCAACAAGCAGGAGGAGCTGGAAGCCATTGCGCAGCATGCAGGCTATGACTTGGTTGCCATCACGGAAACGTGGTGGGACCACTCTCATGACTGGAGTGCTGCAATGTCTGGCTATAGGCTCTTCAGAAGGGACAGGCAGCACGGAAGGGGTGGTGGAGTGGCTTTCTATATTAGAGAGTGTTTTGACGTCGTCAAACTTGAGGCTGGGAATGACAAGGTGGAGTCGCTATGGGTTAGGATCAGCGGAAAGGCCAACAAGGGAAGCATCCTGGTGGGGGTCTGTTATAGACCGCCAAACCAGGATGAGGGGACGGATGAG
>NW_023310226.1:19208-29963 GCF_011077185.1 Oxyura jamaicensis | reverse complement strand
TTAGGAAGAACTTCTTTACTGAACGGGTTGTTAGTCACTGGAATAGGCTGCCCAGGGAAGTGGTTGAGTCACCATCCCTGGAGGTCTTTAAAAGATGTTTAGATGTAGAGCTTATGGATATGGTTTAGTGGAGATTTTTGACCGTTAGGTCAGAGGTTGGACTCGGTGATCTTGGAGGTCTCTTCCAACCTAGACTATTCTGTGATTCTGTCATTTTCCCAATACAAATATCCCGATTCTAGTAAGACAACCACCACCCATAAAGTCCCTCCATAATTCTCTTAAATTGATTACATTCCAAGTTTGAACTGGGACACGCGCAATTTTCTTCATTTCTTTTTACAAGTTCGTTCACAGCTTTTCCTTCATCATCAGTCTCTAAACAGCAATTACTAAGGTTAAACTTTCCACAGACGACTCCTCCTTCTTGTGCTAGCAAATAATCTAAAGCTAAGCAATTTTGATACAAAGCAGTTCCCATCTTGATATTTTGTTTTGCAATTAATCCGAGTGCATCTCCAGTTTTATTCACAACTATTTCTACGACAGCTTGCAACCTAATTATTCTATTAAGCATATCTATTGGGGTCCTATAGCCCCAGGATCCGTACTCCAACAAGCACAACCCCAATTTGAGGGTCCACAGTAATGATAACTCCTGTCCCATGGATAATCTCTTATTCAATCAGTGTAACACGCAGAAGCCACTGTTCCACCCTTTCTAGGACAAATGTACTTGGGGTGGTTACTACAATATCTCCTCCAACTCAGGCTTCCACAATCAGTACATGGGTCTTCATCGATAATATCACAGGCATCAAAGGTTATCGACACTGAGGTATTCAGGGTGGTTACAACTTCACTTGTGCCAATTAGTTTGCCTACTTTCAAATCTGTCTTCACTTCTACCCAACATTGATAAGGGAGTTCTTTTGGATCATAGCATACGGTCCTGTCACCCCCTCTGCATAGAGCATACTGAGTTAGGTTAAAAATGCAGATTCCTATTTTCTGGCCTTTACAGTCATAGACAGTATGATACACCAGTGTTTGGGAACTCAACCATCCTTTTCTAGTAGTTACTATACATTGACTGCAGTTATTGGCTGTAGCTTGGGCCAAGAAACTCACCCCAAGTAGGACTAGAAGAGGTTCAGTAAGGGCCATAGTGATCGGCGGTTACAACCTGAAGGGGTTGCAGCCCTTGGCAGACCTTCCCAGCCACAGCACCAGTTCCCTATTCAGTCTTGCCCTCTTCCCTAATCTTAAAGGGGTATATACTGCAGATAGCCTACTGTTACCTTCAGGGGATAATGCTTAACTGATCCCTGTTATTGATAAGTCTCTTCCCTTAAAAGGTACCTATTCAAGAGTTTCTCTGTTTAACTAATTTTACAGGAGTAATTACAATAAATTTGGAGTAATTACAATAAAATTCCCACAGCAACTTAGCTTATACTCTGATGAAGGCTTCTTCAAGTCCATCTGATAGTTTAGTTTCTCCTGGCTCCAATGTTACATTCTACTCTTCCACTGCACCTTTTACTCACGACACGTGTCCATCCTTTTTCAGCAGTTCTCACAGCTGTTTCCCTGTTAATAGATAACAGCTAATAGATAACAGTTAATAAATACCAGCTGTTTTCTTGTTAATAAAACAAGAAAGGGTCCTTCCCAGAGGGGAGATAAGCTTTCTTCTTTCCATGTTTTCTATTGGAACCTTATCTCCTGGTTTTAACTGGTGAACTGCAAATCCTAAAGGTCGTGTCTGAGCCATCATCCCAGTTTCTCTTAGCTCTTTTAATCTTCTACCAATGGTAATTATATATTTCTGGATACTAAGATCCTCAACTACATTGTTCCCTAGGGGCATCCCTTGAGAATAAGGCAAGCCATATGACATTTCATATGGTGATAATCCAGTCTCACTGTGTGGTTTAGTTCTAATGTTTAAAAGTGCCAATGGTAAGCATTTCGTCCAGGGCATTTGTGTTTCGATCATTAACTTAGCCAATTGTTGTTTTATTGTTTGATTCATTCTTTCTACTTTCCCCGAGCTTTGTGGGTGCCACGGAGTGTGGTATTCCCACTGAATACCTAATGATTGACATAATAATTTTATTATTTTAGAAGTGAAGTGTGTGCCCTGATCAGAATCAATGTACTGGATTATCCCATATCTAGGTATTAAGTGTTCTAATAACATTTTTACCACCGTTCCATGCCCCAACAGCCGGAGAACAAGCAACCCAAGACAGCAAGGCGTCTCCTGAATCACTCTTTATTCCCTCCTCCAAACTCTTGATATTCCTGATGTTATCACCAGCCATGGGGCTTGTCGACCCCCATGGCCACACTCCCACATCTCCCCCTTCTTTAACATAAAAAAGCACGATTATCACAAATTAAGAAAGTACGATTAACACAAACTAAAACACAAGGAGAAACTACCAGGCATACTAATTCTATCTTTAACAAACTTTGTAACCACATCCCTGGGAGAGGCAGGCACTGAGTGCTGTCCAGTCGGGGGGGCTCTGGCTGCCCCTCCATCTCCTGGAGTCCTTGTTTGTGGGTCCTGCATATGCCAGCGGGACCCTCCCAGACGCTGTTTTTTGTTTGAGCTGGAGTCTAAACCGCAGAGGAGGGTGCTGTGATCATGTTAAGGCAGATGATGAGACGGCCGGACGGACCCATGGTGCTGACACCCATCTAGGACCGGCTTCTGTTAAAACACAAGCACAACCTCGGCCTCGAAGTTATTAGAGTGTAGGGCCCTTTCCAATAATTGGTGCTGTATTTATTTATTTATTTATTTATTTTACCATGACTTGTACTCTTTCCTTAACTGAGTTTCTCCCTGATCTGTCTCCGAGATCTGTCTGTCGCCTTTTCTCCTGCACGGACAGATGCAAGGACCTTCCTCTGTCCATCAATTTAAAAAATTTAAGAACGTAGCATACTTTATCTATCTTTTCCTAGGGATCACACCCCTACTCTCCCTTCTTTGTTTTGGAAGCTGTCCTGGTTTTAGTTAGGATAGAGTTAATTTTCCTCCCAGTAGCTAGTAGGGTGTTATGTTTTGGATTTAGGATGAGACTAATGTTGATAACATGCTGATGTTTTACTTGTTGCAGAGCAGTACTTACACTAAGCCAAGGACTTTTCAGCTCCTTGCTCTGTCCTGCCAGCGGGGAGGCTAGGGGTGCAGCAAGAGCTGGGAGGGGACAGACCCAGGACAGCTGACCCAAACTGGCCAAAGGGGTATTCCATACCATCTGATGGCATGCTGAACAATATATAGGGGTAGCTACCCAGGGTGGGGGGGCGGCCGCCTGGGGACAGGCTGGGCATCGGTCAGTGGGTAGCAAGCAACTGCACCGTGCATCACCCGCTCCGTACACATCATTATTATTATTATTTTATTTTCTGTCCCAATAAACTGTCTCCATCTCAACCCACAGGCCTCAGTTTTTCCCGTTTCTCTCCCCCATCCCAGAGGGGTGGGGAGAGGGTGAGCGAACGGCTGTGTGGTGTTTAGCTGCCAGAGGGTTAAACCACAACAGAAGCATACATAAATTGATACAAAGGAACACTTAAATAATACAACTGGACACAAAAATATACATTTTTAGAGAAATTCACATCAGTAATTGTATAAAGCTCTCTTCTGTACTAAGGGGTCCTGAAAATTTAGGACTAAAACATTAGCTCTGTAATGTAAAAGGGTTATCATGACAGTCCTCAAAGGCCACTATATAGGACACTGACATATTCAAGGCTACCAGCCTATATTTCAGTCTGTGTATTCAAGTTTTGAGGTCCTTCTATGATTATGCAAACATCAGAAATATAGTGGTATAATAAAAGGTACTTGTGAAAGCAGAGTTTTAGAGCCAATATTAAAAATTTGCAGGCTCAAAACACCCTCTTAATATTTAAACAAGTATTTGATACTTCCGTTTGTTCAAAAATAGAAAGAGTAAATGCACTTACATAAGAATAACTTTTACTGTTCAGCAAGCGTGCTCATGTGATTTTTATATTAGTACAAACTTAAAAAACAAACAAATCCACCATATGACTTTTTAAAATAAATGATACCAATTCACCTTTCCCCTACTTGAGTACATTTACATTAAGGCTTTGAATCATCTGACCCATGATTTTACAACATTAAAATGAATGGGTCCACATGGATGCTAGTATGTCTCACTGAGACTTAGCATGAATAGAATTAAAGCTCACCACCTTAAGGAAACAGAAAGTCACATGCTCATGCCTTAACTATATTCCTTTTTGTCTCCAAACCAGAACATGAAGTTTAATAGTAACAGTATTTCATGGCAAGAGATGAGTACTTTATTTTTCTTTTTTTTTAATGTATTATTGATTTGTACCGGGTCTGGCTGGGATGTTAACTTTCCCTGCAGCAGCCCAGACAGTGCTGCGCTCTGCACTTGTAGCTAGAACAGCAGTGGTATCATACCAGTGTTGTGTCTGCTGCTGAGCAGTGCTGGCACAGCATCAGGACTTTCTCTAACCCTCCTAGGGGGTGGGCAAAAAAGTGAGAGAGAAATTTCACCAGGGCAGCTGACCTAAACCAACCAAAGAGATATTCCATACCATATGATGTCACACTCAGCAATAAAAGGTGGAAAAAGGAAGAAGAGGGGAGGGGTGGACTCTCATTGCAAAAATGTCTGTCCTCCTCCCAAGCACCGGCTACGTGCATTGAGGCCCTGCTTCAAGGACGTGGTGAAGCATTGCTCATTTGTGGGAAGTAGAGAGTAATTTCTTTCCTCTGCACTTCCACATAGCCTTTACTTGTTTTGTTTAGTTATTCCCTTTCCCCCTCCCTCTTCCCCTTTCCCTTTTTTCCCTTTAGTTGAATTGTTTAATGAATAATAATATTTCCTTAATAATATTTTTTTCTCTTTAATTAAATTATCCTTCTCTCAACCCGTGAGTTGTTCTTTCCTTTACTTCTTCCCCTCCTCAGATGAGGAGGGGGAGTGAGAGAGCGGTTGTGGTGTTCAACTGCCTAGCACGGTAAAACCACCAGAGAATTTAATGGCAACATCTTTGGAGAAACTTCCAGTTTTTGTTGTACAACACTGCTTTCTGGTGGTGATTCAGGCATGGGGAGTTCATTCAGTTCAACGTGCTGTAAATATAGCCCCACTTTTCCCCTTTAATAGTTCCAGGGCCCGACATAGAGCATACAGCTCACAAGCCTGAGCTGATCGTGATGGACTCAAAGGTCCTGATTCCACAGGTTCTAGGTCCTTATTAATTATTGCATATCCTGATTTGGCCATTCTATCATATAGTACTGAACCATTTTTAATTTGCTCCCTTTTCTCTGGTCCCGGGTCTTCAATTTTGTCTGACCCATCTAGGAATTTTACTGTGGCAATTCCTACAGCCCTTGGTTACCCAGTAAGAGTGTCTTGCAGGGGGTTTACGACCTATCACCCACCCACGAATCCTATAGGAATCACTTCGGTCCTTCACCGGCCAAGTCCCTCGCAGGAGACTGGAACCGCAGTTAGAAGACCTCCGCACTCGCTTCAGAACTAGGTTCCGTCTCAGTCACACTCTTACACACACAGGCAACCGAATCCCACCCAACCGAACAGTATATGCCTTAAATACTTATGACTCCGTTGTCTTCGTTCGGATCTTCGCGCGCAGAATTACGGGTAAAATACAATGCTGCAGCCGGCAAGGGAGCTCATAAAAAAATCAAATTCTTTGCTTGCCTTTATTCAGGTTCAGGATGGTGTTAGTCCCAACCTGACTCAAACAGGAGCCACCAAGTGGTGGGGCGCCCCTCCTAGATCAAGTCAGAATTCAGGAACCAAGACCATCCCGGACGAGCCCCCAATTGTGATAAATGACTGAGTCCCAAATAGGATTCTAATTAAAGTTTGAAATTTATTAAGCGAATAGAGGCAAGCAAACAGCGCTGGGTGCGCCGGGAGTCTCTGCTCCATCAAGATGCACACCTGTTACATCAGGTGGCTGGTTTTTATGCTCCTAGACTAATACATATTCATCACTATTCCTAGAAAAGGCAGGGTTATTATAATTAGTTCCTGGAATCCAAATCCTCTCTGGACGCATGCGTATCAGCCTCTGGTGGTTTCTCTGGGGGTCTCTTGTGCTGAAGGCTCGTAGTCTTCCTCCCAGGCTTTGTCCTTCGGTCATCCTTCAACTCCCCCTCTCTCCTTATTTGGTGGATCTCTTTGCCGGATAACAGAGGCTTGCGCAGCATCCCATGCAAAAGTCAGCAGTTTCATAAAAAAAAACTCCTTGGTCCTCTTATCTCCCAGACTAGAGTCTCAATGTTCGCCCTTCAGACCCTCTATTTACACAAATTGCTGGACCCTTACTTTGCATGACACAAGAACTATGTACACTAATCACTCTGTTTTTCTTAAATAGAAGGTTATATTTCATCATGGGGCCCTAGCATTGTTCCATACTGACACGAATCAAATGAACACATTTCACATACATACATAAAAAAATTCTCAAGTGAGTTGCTTTGCTAACCTCTTGGAACAGCGTTAAGATATACAAATGCATTAAATGTTCTTATTTAAAAGTATGACATTTTCTATTTATATTGACAGGTAAATAGAATGTTTTGAGTTCCGTCAGCCCTTCATGCAATTGTGTCAGCATTTGATATAAGATTTTTTTCCACTAATTTGATTTAGGGCTTATCTAAGTCCTAGTTAAAAGGGAAACAAAGAGCTATGAACAGTATGAACAGTCTTTTTTTTTTCTTTTTTCTTTCTCCATTGTCTTTATATACTTGCCATTTCTTCTGTTAATCTTACCTTCCAGTAGAATGACTAAAATGTTTCTCTGGACTTAAATAAACATTGCTGCATGGAACTGCTTTTGCACTCATTTATAAATACTATACTTTATTATGGTCCACAAAGACAGAAAGAGTCCTTTGAGACACTGGGTATTGTTAAACAGAGACACAAAGTGTCTGGCAGAACTAACTGTTGTGCCCAGGTAGCATGAAAGTAGTAGTTGTAATATTTCTTACTACCACTGTATTTTTTTTTTTATATATTACAAGAGCTAAATATTTTTGAAATAAACTGTGAAGTCATGTTGCCAATACATTTCCTTTAGTAGAAATTAAATAGTTAACCTGTAACATGGTTTGCCAAAGAGGAAAGGCCAGTATTAAGCTAAGAACTGAGCACCAAAAATGTTATGAGAAATATTTCAATATGCAATATACATTCAAGGATCTAGAACAATAACTGACAAATTTTGTTTCTGAATTTTCTTGTTCAGTACTTTTACTTTGGAATACTGGCTTTACCTGAAAGTTAGAAAACTGTATAAAAATCAGCTTATTGCAGAGAGAGAATATTGATTTATTGTCAGCATTCTTATGTTTTGTTTTAAAATGCTCATTTTGGCTATTACTTTAATAGTTTTAATAATTTATTGTATAAATTAATTAATTTAATTAGGACTTTTTTGCTTTTGCTTCTACAGTCCATACAGTGACACTGTTTCTTAATATGTTTGGATGTTTGGCCTGGTTTTACATTGATGCTACGCGAGGGGTCGATTTTGGATTGAGTATCCTCTGGTTCTTGCTTTTTACGCCTTGTTCTTTTGTCTGCTGGTACAGACCACTTTATGGAGCTTTCAGGTAACTATTTCAGCTTGACTTAGGATATTTAAAATAACCAAAACCACATTACACTTGTTGAAATGCATTAACAGTCCAGAATTTATTTAATTATCATTATGATAAACCTTTAATATACTTTCATTAGAAACAAGTAGTATGTTTGCCATTAATTCAACTGTGTATCTGAATCATAGATAGCGATAGTTAGGAATAACATGGAATATCCTTTAAAATATTTATAGATTCTACCATTGACACAATATTTGTAGAAGGTATTTAACTTTTGTATAGGGCTGTTAACTTTAAGAAAAATTCTCATTAAATCTCTATGTTGTGGTTTAACCCGGCTGGCAGCTAAACACCACACAGCCATTCGCTCACCCTCCCCCCTCCCTCTCTGGGATGGGGGAGAGAAACGGGAAAGTGAAGCCTGTGAGTTGAGATAAAGACAGTTTATTAAGATAGAAAATAATAATGATAATAATAATAATATGCACAAACAAGTGATGCACAATGCAATTGCTCACCACCCACTGACCGATGCCCAGCCCAACCCCGAGCAGCTGGGCCCCACCCCGGCTAGCCACCCCTATATATTGTTCAGCATGACATTAGATGGTATGGAATACCCCTTTGGCCAGTTTGGGTCAGCTGTCCTGGGTCTGTCCCCTCCCAGCTCCTGCTGCACCCCCAGCCTGCCCGCTGGCAGGACAGAGCGAGAAGCGAAAAAGTCCTTGGCTTAGTGTAAGCATTGCTCTCCAGCAATTAAAACATCAGCATGTTATCAGCACTCTTCTCATCCTAATCCAAAACATAGCACCCTACCAGCTACTAGGAGGAAAAATAACTGTCCTAACTGAAACCAGGACACTATCTCTTTACACCAAGAATCTGAGCAGGTTAATAGTTAAGGGTGTCTTAAATTTTTGGCTTCCTGAATGATCTTAATGAAACTGTACACCTTGCAGTGTCTGCAATTGTAGAAGACTGCCATTAAGAATGAGTAGAGCAGGTATACAGTAATCAGACTCCAGTATTTTTCCCAGCTTTTAGTAATCTGGATTTTGCAGACTTTGCAAGTTTAAGGTGTAGTATCTTCATGTTTAAAAATAGAATGGTTGGTTTGCACACAAAATTGAATATTTTTGTGATAATCAGAATTTAGAGATTTTTAATTTTTGTACTCTTACAGTATGTCTTGATTTTTACATTGAAATGAATCATGATATTCTTAGTTTAAATACATTAATTTCTGTAGAGAAAGATTGATAGCCATAAATTGCATTTGTGCATAATTTTAGACTGAATTAGATGCTTCTTTTTGCTAACCAAGGAAATATTGCCATACCCACACATCTTTGAGGAATCATATATTTTAACTTGCATTTGCTTATATAGTAAATTTTTATACCCTTAAGGCTAAAAAATATTTTTCATTTACAACTTTAACTTCTGTTCATGACTTGCGTTACAATCTGGGTGCAAATTGAGATCAACTAAAAATACATAGAATTGCCAGCATTTTAAAATGGTAGCTTACATTAACTGATTACATCTTACATACTCTCTCTTAGTAGTGTTGCTTTCATTCCTGATTTAGTGGAGGAGATCAGTGTCATTATCCATAGGTTTGTGGTCGGTGCAACTCGCCAAATAAGCACAGAGTCAGAATTCACACAAAGGTTTTTAAATTAAATTATTAATTATATAATTCTGCAGAATCAGGTGCTTTGCAATCTTTCACAAAGTAAGCACACCCCTGACTTGAATCACTGTTATTTATGTACAGCTAACTTGTGCGATTATCTCTCTGGCTACTTTTGATTGGTTGTTTTAGCTTGCCTAACTTATCTCTATTGAGTCTGAATATTACAGAGGACCAGCAGGACAAACAGACACCCCCACCAAATCCAACATTTCCATACATTAGCATTATGATGGGTGTGGTTTAAGTATACTAATTACCCTTAATGAGCAAAAGTTTACCATGGGTCAGTCTGGAATCTTCCTTCAGCTGTTTTTCTCCTTGTTTTTTAGCTTTCATCCCTTATCTCCTTTGCTTCTGCTAATTCAAGGCTACCAGTCTTCCTGTTTTCTTTGAGGTTTCCTTGTTTTCTTCAGCTGAAGAGTGTAGCGTGACATTATCTTTCACAGTTTTAGATCCAGGAAATCCTGCATCAGTAATGTCTAGTATATAGCCTTTCTTAGCGAATAGTGATTGTTTGGAAAAGGAAAATTGCTACTTACATTTTCAACTTTCCTTCAGTTGCTCAGCTGAAGATGAAACAGTTATTGAACTGAACTAGTTAAATAAATAGATATGAACAAACTGCCTTCTGCAAAAAATTGCGAGTACTGGCAAAATCTGGTTTCATGTTCTTAATCTGTGACTAAATTGATCTTTACTTTCTTTAGAACTTTGGTACCAAGCATATCATGTGATCATTAGTTTTGATAGTAGTAAGTTGAGGTCTTTGTTGAGATTTTGCCTATATATTTATATTTGTTTTCTTGACAGGCTTTTAACACTTTCAGTCTTTGTCAGTCTGGCATTTTAGTATTTTGAACAACAAGCATATTTTGTATATTTTGCTTTTAAACAACAGCTGTCTCAGCATTGTGATCTGTGTTATGTTTCAGTAAATCCATATTGGACTTTATTTCCTTTTTGTGCTGTTTTGGCTGGGATAAAGTTAATTTTCTTCATAGTAGCTTGTATGGTGCTATGTTATAGATTTATAATGAAAATAATGTGGATAACACAAATATTTTAGTTGGTGCTGAGTAGTGCTTACGCTGAGTCAAGTTCTTTTTTATTTCTCAAGCTGCCTGCTAGCAAGTAGGCTTGGGAGTGCACAAGAAGCTGGGAGGGGACAGAATCAGGACAGCTGACTCAAACTGACCAAAGGGATATTCCATACCATGTGACAACATGTTGAACAATAAAACTGGGGGGGGGGGGGGAGGTCATTGCTTGGGGACTGGCCTGGATGCTGTTTGGCTGGTGGTGAGCAATTCTGTTGTGTATCACTTGTTTGTTTTCCTTTGGTTGTTTTTTTTTTTTTTTTTTTTTTTTT
>NW_023310226.1:0-19108 GCF_011077185.1 Oxyura jamaicensis | reverse complement strand
GTTTTTTTTTTTTTTTTTTTTTTTTTTTTAATCTTTCTTATTAAACTGTCTTTATCTCAACACATGAGTTTTGTAACTTTTTCTCTTCTGTTTCTCTTCCCCACATACAGCTGGGGGGGGAGGGGGGAGAAGTGAGTGACCAGCTGTGTGGTGCTTTGCTGCTTACTGGGTTTAAACCACAGCAATCACTTTAACAAGTAAAAGACTCTTTCCATACTACCAGTGCTGTAAACTTCAGCCTGAAAGAGGAGCAGGCTTCTGTTCTTTATGCGTTGTAGTAAAACCTCTATGTTTAGTCTAAGAGGCCCTGAACAAGACACTAAAGAATAGTATCTTGCTGCTATTCCCACCTCTGTTAGAGATGCAGGAGACAAAAATAATGTATTAAAGAAGAATCTCTTGTAAATAAACATTCTCCAAAACCACAGAATTACTGCCTGAAATTTCAAGTCACCATCAAGAAATAAAAGCACTTTTCCTCTAGTTAATGCAAGAAAAAAAATAGATTGGTACTATAGTCTTTGTCAAAATACATTTATTTCCTGGCTGCTTTAATCTTTTTTCCCCCCTTCTTTCAGGAGTGACAGTTCATTCAGGTTCTTTGTGTTCTTCTTTGTATATATCTGTCAGTTTGCTGTACATGTACTTCAAGCTGCAGGATTTCAAAGATGGGGAAACTGGTGAGTATTCCCTTTTCTGTAGCATTGTACTGTCTGTAAGACAAAAAAAAAACAAACTAAAAGTAATTAAAATCATGGCTGTAGTAGTCAGCTGATAGCATGGAGACCTATGACTGGCAGTACTATATCTGGGTACGGACATTTTATTGCTAACCTCCAAAAGTACATAAGGCAGACAAAATGGAACTGGAGTGTAAGGAAAAAGCATTTATTATTTCTTCTCTCTAATTCAATTTTTATTTTTTCGTAGATACTTTGACTGACATGAAAAAGAATAATTTTAGAGGGTTGACTCTCCAAGTATGTGGAATGTGCTTTTAAGGATACTTGGGAAAGGGGGATGAAAAATAGCCAGATAATCAGAAGATGCTAATTGCAATTTGGATTTTGGAGATTTGTGGTAGAGTACAGTTGGACATAGAAAATATCAAAGCAATTTAAAACAGATGCAGGAAAATCATAAAGTTATTTGGATGTACAGAAACTTTTTGCTCTTTTCATTGGAAGAATCATTTCCGTCTTAATGTTTTAGTTTTCTTAAGGCTACCTGTTTTTTGTGATTTCAAGTATGATGTACGTTTTGTTGGTGTTTCAATTTTGAAGAATGGGGAAATGTTTAAAATAGAAACTGATAAAGCCATCTTTTCTATTAGTTAATCTCAGAATATCCTTTCTACTTAAAAAAGAAAAAAAGTATTATATTAAACCCAATTGAGAAAGTATGTGTGAAAAAGTATATGTGGATACAATTAAATGAGTCATCCCACGCAGAAGCTGCATGTGTATGACGTTTAATTTTTAAAGTTAGAAGCTAACTTTTTAGGGACATTTTATCTTCCACAAAAACATGTACTCTTTAATTAGTCTGAAATGACATGACCAAAAAAAAAGTTGACGAGCAACTCTAATTTCTCTCTTAATTTCTTCTCAACTCTGCTCAAGAAAAATCATCTTATTTGCTAGTTTTCCTTATAATTTCACTGCATGCACTGGGAAAATAGAAACTAAGCTTTTAAAAAAATATTATAGAACAGGAATATGGTCATTTGTAATTTTCATGATTTTTTCTATTCAAAAATATTCAAAGTTGAGCAAAACCAGGAGGTTATAAATCTTCCCTTGATATAGATACCTGTGATTTAATGGTTCCTGTGCTGTGCCAATAAAATTTATCTTTTCTTTTTCCTTCAGTGGGTGGATTTCATCTCTTACTGGTCTTAATAAGAGTATCCCCATTGGCATTATGATGATAATTATAGCTGCACTTTTCACAGCATCTGCTGTGTTCTCATTAGTTATGTTTAAAAAGGTAAGTTACTTGTTACGCTCTTCTATTTCCTATGTTTGATATGGATTTTGCTTTTCTACTTCAGAGAGGAAGTCTCTCCCAAAGTAATGGGGATTATTTATATTATTGGGAGTCTGCCTTATATATTAACAATTGTGCTTCTATAGTACTTTATTGCTTATACTGTCATGGAATTATGAAAAACTATTTTTACAATATACTTATTTTCTGCAAACTAGAATAGAATAGTATAGTTCAGTTGGAAGGGTACCTACAAAGACCATCAAGTCCAACTGCCTGACCTCTTTAGGGCTAACCAAAAGTTAGTGTATTATTAAGGGCATTATCCAAATGCCTCTTTAACATTGACAGAAATGGAGTATCAACCATCTAAGAAGCCTGTTCCAGTGTTTGACCACCTTCACAGTAAAGATTTTTTTCCTAATGTCCAGTCTGAACCTCCCCTAGTGCAGCTTTGTGCCAAACAATTATATCATTGTTTACCAGAGAGAAGAGAATGACACCTCCCTCTCCATTCCCCCTCTTCAGGAAGTTGTATAGAGTAATGAGGTTGCCTCTTAGCCTCCTTTTCTCCAGACTAGACAAAGCAAATGTCCTCAGCCTCTCATCACAGGACATGCCTTCCAGCCCTTTTACCAGCTTTGTCGCCCTCCTCTGGACACTTTCAACGACCTTAACATCCTTTTTATATTGTGGAGATCAGAACTGCATGCAATATTCAAGGTGAGGCTGTACAAACGCTAAATATAGTGGGAGAATGACCTCTTGACTAGCTGTCTGTGCTGTGTTTAATGCATCCAAAAATGGGGTTTGTCCTCTTGGCTGCCAGGGCACACTGCTAACTCATGTTAAGCTTACTGTTGACCAGCACCCCAAGGTCCATTTCCGCATGGCTGCTCTCTAGCCGCTTGTCTCCCAGTCTGTACCTGTGTCCAGCATTAGTCCATCACAGGCGCAGAACCAGTCATTTTTCTTTGCTGAATTTCATGCTGTTGCTGATTGCCCAATGCTCCAATCTATCTAGATCTCTCTTGTCCCTCCAGGGAGTCAACATCACCTCTCCGTTTAGTATCATCAGCAAACTTGCTGAGGATGCATTCCACTGCATCCAGACAGTTGATAAAAATATTGAACAGGACTGGCCCTAGAATTGAGCCCTGGGGAACACCACTAGTGACTGGCTGCCAGCCAGATGTAGCCCCATTCACTACAACCCTTTGAGCCCTACCATTCAGCAAGTTCATCAGCCAATATTGCATGTACCTATTTTTCTCACAGCTGGACAATTTGGCCAGAAGCATTCTGTGAGGGACGATATCAAAGGCCTTGCTAAAATCCAGGAAGATTACATAAAACAACTTCCCTTCATCGACTAAGCAGGTGACGTTATGTAGTTGTTTTACCCTGCTGGACAGCCAAACTCGACCACAACTGCTCTCTCACTCCCCCTCCTCCTCCTCAGAAGAGGGGGAGAAGAAAGTATGCTAGCAAAAAAACCCACAACCTCATGAGTTGAGATAAGGATAATTTAATTAAAGGGGAAAGAAAGAGGGGGAAAAAAACAACAAAGGTTGCATGGAAGCACAGAAAGAAGAAAAAAGAAATTATTCTCTACTTTGCATCAGTGAGTCATGTTCGGCCACGTCCTGGGAAGCAGGGCCTCAATACGCATAGCTGTGGTTTGAGAGGACAGATGTCTTCCTAATGAGAGCTACCCCCTTCTCCTTTCCCTTTCACAGCTTTTATTGCTGAGTGTGACATTATATGGTATGAAGTATCCCTTTGGTCAGTTTAGGTCAGCTGCCTTGGTGGTGCCCTCCCTACTTCTTTCCCACTTCTTTCCCACCCCCAGCCTACTGGCTTTGGGAGGATTTGGAGAGCATCTTGATGCTGTGCCAGCACTGCTCAGCAATAGACAAAACACTGGTGTGATATCAGGGCTGTTCTAGCTACAAGTGCAGAGCACAACACTATATGGGCCGCTGCAGGGATAGTTAACTCCATCTGAGCCAAACACAGTAAAGAAATACCTCAATAATTTTCTCAGACAGGGTCTCAGTGAAGTTATTTTATTTGTGATTGCAATGGCGGGGGTCCTGCAAGCAGGAGTGCACAGTAAAAGTATATCATAACTTATATTTCCTATTACCCGATGCTTGATTCCTCCCGTTTCCTCATTGGCTGAGTACTACATTTTCGCAAACTACTCAATGCTTATTACTGTACCATATATGTAAAATTTTATTTGACCAAACGTTAATTTCTTCTTTTCCTTTATTTTTTTTCTTCTTCTCTCGTGAGTAGAGGGCCTGTGATTTTTTTCTTTTTAGAGATTTCTCACTGCTCCTCCTGTTTTTCTTAGCTATCCTCCTTATTTTAGGACAGTGGGACCTTCCCCTTATCTGCTTAACATACTCCCCCCTGCTATGCCACTGTCATGCCTGCCCAATCACTTTTGAATATGCAAGGTTAGTGGAATTTTCCACTGCAAAAACACAACTTTGTTTGTCACAACGTCTACCCTTTATTCCATATATTTTGTCACACTCAGGTTCCACATAATTTAGTATAGTGGTGTTGTGGTTTAACCTGGCTGGCAGCTAAACACCACACAGCCGTTCGCTCACCCTCCCCCCTCCCTCTCTGGGATGGGGGAGAGAAATGAGAAAGTGAAGCCTGTGAGTTGAGATAAAGACAGTTTATTAAAACAGGAAAATAATAATAGTGGTACTACTACTAATAATGTATATGAAACAAGTGATGCACAATGCAATTGCTCACCACCTGCTGACCGATGCCCAGCCTGTCCCCAGGCGGCCGCCCCCCCACCCTGGGTAGCCACCCCTATACATTGTTCAGCATGCCATCAGATGGTATGGAATACCCCTTTGGCCAGTTTGGGTCAGCTGTCCTGGGTCTGTCCCCTCCCAGCTCTTGCTGCACCCCTAGCCTGCCTGCTGGCAGGACAGAGCGAGGAGCTGAAAAGTCCTTGGCTTAATGTAAGCACTGCTCTATAACAATTAAAACATCAGCATGTTGTCATCATTCTTCTCATCCTAATCCAAAGCATAGCACCCTACCAGCTACTAGGAGGAAAATTAACTCTGTCCTAACTGAAACCAGGACAATTGATATTCTCATCACCACTGTTCCCTGTCCCTAAACATATATATAGGTACTTCTTTCCATTCTATGGGCCTCTCCCAAATTGTCCATAAGAACTGTTGATGATTTAGGCTTATTCTAACAAAGCGGTTACTCATGACAGGTGGAACAAGTCTTCTGGAAGCCAATGCCAGCTTAGCTTGAGTCATTGTTCCACTTGCCTGGTTCCTTGCGAAACTGACCTGTTGGTTGTGCAGTGTCTTCCTACAGCACATAACAGATTAGTTTTCTTCCAAGGTTAAATCTGCTTGAAGCACACACCTGGTATCCCCGTCCTTTTGCATCACCCACCAGGTGTACCCAGGTCCTTGGGCACAGAGAATCCCACAAGTAGGTTTGCCTTTTCCCGTGGCAGGAGCAACCCACACCGCCTTCCCCATCCACTTCCCTACATGCACTGCAGGGACTTTGCCTCCTCCCACAGTGTGTAGGGGTTTTGTTTCAGCAGGACTGGGATGGTTGCCAGGGGAGGTTTAGGTTGGATATTAGGAAGAACTCCTTTACCGAAAGGGTTGTTAGGCATTGGAATGGGCTGCCCAGGGAAGTGGTTGAGTCACCAACCCTGGAGGTCTTTAAAAGACGTTTATATGTAGCACTTAGTGATATGGTTTAGTGGAAGACTTGTTAGTGTTAGGTCAGAGATTGGACTAGGTGATCTTGGAGGTCTCTTCCAACCTAGATGATTCTGTGATTCTGTGATCCTCTGGTGTTAACTACCCAAGTGGCTTCTGCTAAATTCATGTCCCAGCGTTTCCAAGTCCCAGCGTTTCCAAGTCCCAGCACCCAATACCCGTGGCATAGTCTTTCACAGTCCATTGTATCTCTCAGTCTTCCCAGAGGCTTGTGGGTGATAGGGGATGTGATACACCCAATCAGTGCCATGTGTCTTGACTCAGGAAGTGACAAGATTGTTTTGGAAATGACTCCCATTGTCAGACTCAAATCTCTGGTGTACCATGATGCCTTGCCTTGCCTTGCCAGGCCCAAGATGGTGTTTCAAGCAGTGGCATGGTTTACTGAGTATGTTTCTAGCCACCCAGTAGTTGCCTCTACCATGGTGAGTATGTAGTGCTTGCCTTGGTGGGTTTGTGGGAGTGGTCCAATATAGTCACCAGGCCTCACCATATCAAAATCCTAGACACTGTCTCCTATTCCAGGGAGACTTGACCCTCATGGCTCACTTGAACACTGCACAGGTTTCACACTCACGGGTAACCTCTATGATGGCCTTATTGGTCAGGTCCACCCCTCGATGACGAGCCCATCTGTATGTGGCTTTGGTGGTTTTATTCGGGTGGGCAGCCGAGCTCCACCTCAACTGCTCTCTCATTCCCCCTCCTCAAAGGGAAAGGGGGATAAAAAATACGATGCAAAGAGCTCAAGGTTTGAGATAAGGATGATTTAATTAAAGGGAAAAGGGAGAGGCCACACAGAAGCACAGAGAGACAAAGGCCACACAGAAGCACAGAGAGACAGAAAGCAAAAGGTTATTCTCTACTTCGCATCAATGAGCGATGTTCAGCTATGTCCTGGGAAGCAGGGCCTCAAAACGCGTAACAGTTCTTCAGGAGGACAGCCCCCTCCCCCATGAGAGTCCCCCTTTTTATTGCTGAGTGTGACATCATGTGGTATGGAATATCCCTTTGGTTGGATTAGATCAGCTGGCCTGATGATGTCCCCTCCCCATCACTTGCCCACCCCAGCCTGCTTGCTCTTGGGAGCTTGGAGGGAGTCCTGATGCAGTGCCAGTATTATGCAACAATAGACACAACACCAGTGTGATACCAGTGCTCTTCTAGCTACGAGTGCAGAGTACAGCACTGTGTGGGCTGCTGCAGGGAAAGTTAACTCCATCCCAGCCAGACCCAGCAAAGTGGCATCCCTCCCAAGATGTCCTGATGTTTCATGGGCCCATTGAGCTGCAAACAGCTCACCCTTATGTCCCCAATCCAGGTTCACGTGAGCCACTTCAATTTTTGAAGCCTGATCAACTTCTTCAATATTGTGATGTTCTTCAGTGGTCTTTGGTAATGTTCTCCAGGAACTTTATCCCCTTCTACAGTACATAATAGGTCTGACTGAGCAGGTCAGGCTCGGTTGGCAGATTCCCTAGTGTTGACTAACCAGGTAGCTTTTGCCAAATGTGTATCCCAATGTTTGAATGTCCCAGCACCCATTGCTTTCAGTGTAGTCTTTAACAATCCATTGTATCATTCAAATTTCCTGGAGGCTGGTGCATGACAGGGGATGTGATACACCCACTCAATACCATGTTCTTTGGCCCAAGTGTCTATAAGGTTGTTTCGGAAATGAGTCCCATTGTCTGACTCAGTTCTTTCTGGGGTGCTATGTCACCATAGCACTTGCTTTTCAAGGCCCAGGATAGTGTTTCGGGCAGTGGCATGGGGCACAGGATATGTTTCCAGCCACCCGGTGGTTGCTTCCACCATTGGAAGTACGTGGCGCTTGCCGTTGCGGGTTTGAGGGAGTGTGATGTAATCAATCTGCCAGGCCTCTCCATTTTTATATTTCAGCCATCGTCCTCCATACCAAAGAGGCATTAACTGCTTGACTTGCTTGATTGCAGCACATGTTTCCCAATCATGAATAACCTGTGTAATAATGCACATGGTCAGGTCCATGTCCACGTCAGGTCCAGGTTCACAAGCCCATCTGTATGTTGCATCCCTGCCTTGATGGCCTGAGGTGTCATGGGCCCATCGAGCTATAAATAATTCACCTTTATGTTGCCAGTCCAGGTCCACCTGAGACACTTCAATCTTGGCAGTTTGATCCACCTGCTGATTGTTTCAGTATTCTTCAGTGGCCCGATTCTTGGGGACATGAGCATCTACATGTCGTACCTTTACAACCAGGTTCTCTACCTGGGCAGCAATATCTTGCCACAATGCAGCAGCCCAGATGGGTTTGCCTCTGCGCTGCCAGTTGCTCTGCTTCCCTTGCTGTAACCATCCCCACAGGGCACTTGCTACCATCCATGAATCAGTACAGAGATAGAGAACCTCCGATGCTTTCTCACAGGACCCATAAGTGAACAGGGCACATTGCTTCTCATCTTCTGGCAGCTTGGTATACAGTGGGGCTTCTTCAGCACGGGCCACCTCCTCCTCCGGTGATATCCCCAAATCTTTTCCTTCTGGCCAGTCCACAATCACTTCCAAGATTCCTGGGTGACTGGGCTTTCCTATTCGATCCCGCTGAGTAATCAGTGCAACCCACTTGCTCCATGTAGCATCAGTTGCATGATGTGTAGAGGGGACCCTTCCTTTGAACATCCAGCCCAATACCAGCAGTCGGGGTGCCAGGAGGAGCTGCACTGTTCCAGCACCAGAGTAGCCAGGTGACAAGGTGCTCACCTGGATGACGACTGAAATCTTTTCACATATTTCGTAGCTCACGCTGGTATAGACCTCAGGTAGTTATTGATGCTCTTATAATATCTTCCTCTTCATGTTCCCATTCGTCTGATGGTCCAGCAATTTCAGAGTAGCCTATCTCATCTTCTTCTTCCTCCCTAGTCTGAGTAGGAGTTCCCCTGCGTTCTGAACGACCTGACTCTCTCAACCATTTTTTCATCTTGGTTACGGGTGCAACTGACACTGGTACAGTCTGTTTCCGTGGCCTAGCCTTGGGGCCTGTCACACAACTTGGAACAGCTGCAGAGCCTGTCACAGGAGTTGGAACAGCCGCAGGGCCTGTTGCAGGGGCTAGAATGACCGCTCAGCCCATCACAAGTTTTGGGGTAGTGTGGTGGTTTTACTCGGGTGGGCGGCTGAGCTCCACCACAACCACTCTCTCACTCCCCCTCCTCAAAGAGGAACGGGGAGAAAATATGATGAAAAGGGCTCGAGGGTTGAGATAAGGACAGGGAGATCACGTAGTAATTATCGTGACAGGCAAAACACTCAGCATAGGGAGATAGTAAGATTTATTGCTTATTACTAGCGAGCTAGAGAAGTGAGAAACAAAGGAAAGAAACCAAAAGCACCTTCCCCCCATCCGCCCTCTTCCACCTCCTCCCCTCGAGCGGCGCAGGGGAACGGGGGAATGGGGGTTATGGTCAGTCTATAGCGCTTCTTCGCCGCCGCTCCTTCTTGGTCACTCTCGTCCCCTGTGCTGTGAGGTCCCTCCCACAGGATGCAGTCCTTCCTGAACTGATCCAGCGTGGGCTTCCCACAGGCAGCAGCTCTTCAAGAACTGCTCCAGATATGGGTCCGTACCACAGGGTCCATCCCTCGGGAGCAAACTTCTCCAACCTGGATCCCCACGGGCCGCAGCTCCTGCCAGGTCACCTGCTCCTGCATGGTCTCCTTTCCACGGGCTACAGGTCCGGCCCGGAATCTGCTCCAGCAGGGGTCTTCCACAGGCCACAGCCTCCGTCGGTGCAGGTCCACCTGCTCCACCGTGGTCTTCTCCACGGGCTGCAGTGTGGAACCCTGCTCCACCGTGGTACTTCATGGGCTGCAGGGGGACAGCCTGCTTCACCATGGTTCTCACCACAGGCCGCAGGGGACTTCTGCTCCGGCACCTGGAGCACCTCTCCGCTTCCTTCTTCACTGACCTTGGCGCCTGCAAGGCTGTTTCTCTCTCCTCTCACTCTCCCAGCTGCTGTGTGGCACAGCGTTGTTTTTTTTCCCTGTCTTAAATATGCTCTCACAGAGGTACAAAACAACATCACTTATTGGCCTGGCTCTGGTCAGCAGTGGGGCCCTTACCAAACATGGGGCAGCTTCCAGATCCTTCTCACAGAAGCCACCCCTATGGCCCCCTGCTACCAAAACCTTGCCACGTAAACCAGGTAGCTGCCGGGGTTGGAGCAGCTGCAGGGTCTGTCATAGGGCTTGGAGTGGCCACTGGGGCTGGAGTAGCCCCAGGATTTAGGGTGGCCACAGGATCTGTCACTGGGGTTATAGTGGCGTCAATTGCAGCTCTGTAAGCATAAGACAAGCCCCAGCACATTGCAGTGATTTGTGTATCTGTTGTGGTTTAACCCGGCCAGCAGCTAAGCACCACAGAGCCCACCCTCCCCCTTCCCTCTCTGGGATGGGGGAGAGAATCAGAAAAATATGAAAGCCTGTGGGTTGAGACAGAGACAGTTTATTAGGACAGAAAAGAAAGGAAAATAATAAAAATAATGATAATAGTACTACTACTAATAATGTGTACAAAACAAGTGATGCACAATGCAATTGCTTACCACCCGCTGACCAATGCCCAGCCTATCCCTGAAAAGAGGTCCCCCCCACCCCAACGAGCCCCCCCATATTATTTTTTCTGCATGACATCAGATGATATGGAATACCCTTTTGGCCAGTTTAGGTCAGCTGTCCTGGTTCTGTCCCCTACCAGCTCCTGCTGCACCCCTAGCCTGCCCACTTGCAGGACAGAGCGAGAAGCTGAAAAGTCCTTGGCTTAGTGTAAGCACTGCTTTGAAACAACTAAAACATCAGTGTGTTATCAACATTATTCTCATCCTAAATCCCAAGTACAGCATCATACCAGCTATTAGGAGGAAAATTATCCTAGCCGAAACTAGGACAATATGTATACCAAATTGTATACAAATTGAGACAGAAGACACTTTTGCAAGCTGTGTTATGCTAAGGATGCAGCTTGTTTGTGTATTTAAATATGTTTCAGGCAGTAGGTCCAGCACACATTTTAGTAAAGACCTATGAGATCCCTGTGTAATTGTAAAGTTACAGGTATTGCTACAGTCAAACTGTGTTTGCATCAGGACAATCAAAAGTTGTAGGATTTGTGGAAAAGAAGTCTGTTTACTCAGTTCTGGATCCTCCCAAACATATAAGCAAGCCAGATTTCCCCACCATGCAGTTCTGCTTTGTGTTTGAGACTTTGCTATTACTCTACCAAGAAATGGAAGGCTAAGCACACTTTTTTCACTGCTTTCCTACCTCCCTAGGTACATGGTCTCTACCGCACAACTGGTGCTAGTTTCAAGAAAGCACAGCAAGAGTTTGCAACAGGAATGATGTCCAATAAAACTGTACAAACTACTGCAGCCAACGCCGCCTCAACCAGTGCAGCTCAAAATGCATTCAAGGGTAACCAAATTTAGAGAAATATAACAAGTGACTATGTTTCTCTTTTGTTATACTTAATTTTCCAGTCAATTATATTCCCTAAAAACCTAGATCAAAATACACACAGCATATCTGTCTCTTCTTAAAAGATAGCCACTCTTTGCCCTGTTGCATTCTAGAATATAAAACTTTCCATATTTTATGGAGGATAAATAATTTAAACAGTTGGCCTGAGAATGAATTGTGGTATTTAATAATCAAGTAAATATAGTAGGAATTTGGAATTTTTTTAGTGGTTCACTACAGTATTGTTTTAAACTGCAGGAAAGCACTTTGGATCAATTATTTTTGTTTCTAAGAACTGATTTCCCTATTTCTACTATAAGAAGTGGGGTAGACTGAGAGATGTAGCATGTTAGGTTTGGCTAATGCTTTTGATATATACCTGTAAGTTTGCATTAGTACTGTTGAGTTATCTGATCATGTTTAAATAGTGTTTTGGTCCAGAATTTCCCTGTGCCATTTTATAATTATAACATGTGTTTGCATCTCTTTTCATGGAGCATTCTCTACATGGGAGAAATGATCAGGGTGCATAATAAGTCTCTGTAATAGAATGTATAATGCAGTGTACAGTTTAAGGAAGTTGAAACGGATGGTTTCAATCACAGAGCTAAATGAGTATAGATTTGATATTTTTAATTTCAGTATTCATGTCTTGGGGTCATAATTTTTCTGAGAAAGAAACCACTATTGACCTTGAGAACACTGGTTTCTTGCCCCCCTACCCTCTCTTACATGAAGTGGTATTTTTATTGTGTTTGGGATTTTTGGTTTTAAGTGCAGATTTGTGTTTAACGATGGTACTAGATCTCTAGCTTTGTCAGTCACTCTGTTTACTGCTTGTCCAAAAATCTAAATATACAGTATTTATTTTTTAACAGGAATATTGTCTAAAATCAAGCTTTTTAAGCAATGACATTTAACAGATACTTGAATTCATTTTAATGTAACTCAGCCAGCTCTGTGATTTAATTTAAGCTGGAAAAAAAGCTTTTAAAATCTTTTGAATTGAAGAAGTAAGAAATATTCATCTTTCACACAGTTAAATTTTATTTTATTGATCTGGAGGCCTAAGAGGTTAAATTGGTGCTATGGAACTGAACAATCCATAATGGTACATACCATCATAATATTCTAGAATTTAATCTGGCTTTACTATATAAAGTGATGTTTCTCTCCTTTCAAGGCTATTTGATATTCTTGGATTGACTAGTGAGTCTTATGCATAATACTTGGGCTGTTTTTTTTAAAAGCCATTTGCTGAGGCGATCGGCTCCGGGGCAGACGTGTTCTGCAGCGGAGCAGGGGACCGAGGCGGGCAGGGCTTTTTGTCCGGCATCGAGGCCACTCGGGGGAGCCGCCGGGACCCGGCTGTCCTCGCGAGGGAGGCTGACGAGGCGAGGGCGGAGCCAGCAGCGCCCCCTCCCAGGCTGTTTAAAAGCTGCCCCTAGGGAGCGCGAGCGACCAGGAGCGCGGCGACCAGGACGGGCAAACAGGGCGTGGCACGTCGAAGGGCGTGGCAGTTTGCGCGGCAGTTCGCGCGGGCAGGGCGAGCGGGGGGCTCATCGTCGCTCTTTTGCAGCTGCCTCTCCCTTCGGTGCTTGTAACCTGCTTGCGTAGAACCTGACCATGGTATCGACCAGGCAGAAAACCGTGGCCTCCGCATCTCGTGAGGCATCTCCAGTCACGGTCACCAGTGTGGCTACTCAGACGGAGGGCTCGGGGAAACACGCAGCCGTCCAGGTCCTGGGCTGCAGAGTGTGCCCCAGCCTTCTGTCGGTCTCTGACAGCAGTGGTGGGTATGCCTGTGGGAGGTGTGCCCAGGTTGAAGAACTGCTCAGCCAGGTAGCGGAGCTCCGGGAGGAGGTGAACAGGCTCAGGAGCATCAGGGAATCAGAGAGGGAAATTGACTGGTGGAGGTGCGCTCTACCCTCTCTGAGGCAGGCTCACGAGACTGCCACGGCACAGGCGTCTCCTGTTACGCAGAAGACGGAGGTTCGCTCCTCCAGCCAGGCAGAGGGAGGAGACCTAGATCAAGGGGGGGAATGGAGGCAGGTGCCTATTCGGGGTGGTAGGCGAGCCCTCTCTCTGCCCACCTCACCTTCTCATCTACCCTTAAATAATCGATATGAAGGACTAGAGCAAGACAATCTAAATGACAAAGTAGACAAACACCCGTCCCAGTTGGAGGGGGCGCCTAAGACAATGCGACCTACACGTCGCATTGCCACATCATCCTTCAAAAAAGAAAGAAGGGCTATTGTTATGGGGGGCTCCCTCCTGAAAGGGACAGAGGGACCGATATGCCGACCGGACCCAACCCGCAGAGAAGTCTGTTGCCTCCCTGGGGCTCGGGTGAGAGACTTTGCCACGAAAGTCAAGCACCTGGTATGGCCCACTGACTACTACCCGCTACTGGTCTTTCAGGCTGGTAGCGATGAAGTAGCAACGAGAAGTCCGAAGGCGATCAAAAGAGACTTTAGGGATTTGGGGCGACTACTTAGAGGATCAGGGGCGCAGGTGGTGTTTGCCTCTGTCCTTCCGATAGGGGGGATCGAAGCTGAAAGACGTACTGTTCACATAAACTCGTGGCTTCGAGACTGGTGTGACCGGCAGAATTTTGGTTTCTTTGATCATGGGAAGGTCTATGCTACACCGGGCCTGATGGCACCGGATGGGATGCGCCTCTCTCGGAGAGGGGTAAGGATCTTAGGTCAGGAGTTGGCAGGGCTGATAGATAGGGCTTTAAACTAGAGTCGAAGGGGGAAGGGGCTAAAACCAGGCGAGCCGGTGAAGACCTAAGGGATGGTACGCTAGAATCAGAGGGGCTGTGTGCCAGTGGGGTCCTTTGGTCAGATCCACAAGGTGCTGAGTGTAAGGAGACGCACCTGAAGTGCTTTTACACAAACGCACGCAGTATGAGGAATAAAATAGATGAGCTAGAAGTCCTGGCCCAGTCCCGCAACTACGACATCATCGGCATAAGCGAAACCTGGTGGGATGAGTCCTGTGACTGGGGTGTTGCGATAGATGGTTACAGGCTCTTCAGGAGGGACAGGCAGGGTAGGCGAGGTGGTGGGGTGGCGATGTATGTGAAGCAGGGGCTGGACTGTGTGGAACTTCAGGTTGGCGATGGCAAAGTTGAGAGCCTCTGGGTAAGGATCAAGGGACGAACGAATAAAGGGGATGTAGTTGTGGGAGTCTATTACAGACCGCCTGGCCAGGATGATAGCGCCGATAAATTATTCTTTACAGAACTAAGAGAGGCCTTGAGATTAACTCCCCTTGTCCTTATGGGGGACTTCAACTTGCCGGACGTTAACTGGGAGTGCCACACGGCTGACACGAGCAAGTCCAGGAGGTTCATGAAGCACCTAGATGATAACTTCTTGGTACAGGTGCTAACGGAGCCAACTAGGAAAGGTGCCCTCCTAGACCTGTTGCTAGAAAACAGAGAGGGTCTGGTGGGAGATGTGGTGATTGGTGGCCGCCTCGGTCATAGCGACCATGAAGTGGTTGAGTTCAACATTTATGGTGACAGAAGGAAAAGTGCCACCAAAACCTCATCCCTAGATATGGGGAAAGCGGACTTCAGGCTGCTCAGGGAACTAGTCAGTAAGGTCCCCTGGGAAACTGCTCTTGAAGGCCTCGATGTCCACCAGTGCTGGTCACTCTTTAAGCGATGCCTCCTAGAAGCACAAGATAAGGCAATTCCAAAATATCGCAAGTCAGGCAGGCGGGGCAGGAAGCCGGCGTGGCTGACCAGGAACATTCTAATGGAGATTAGGCGGAAACAGAGAGTGTTTCGCTACTGGAAGGAGGGCCAGGCGTCATGGAAAGAATACAGGGATGCTGTTCGTGTTTGTAGGGAGAAAGTTCGAGTGGCCAAAGCACAGCTAGAGTTGAAGCTGGCTGTGTCTGTGAGAGAAAATAAAAAGGGTTTTTTTAGATATGTAAATGGAAAAAGGAGAACTAAAGAAAACATAGGGCCGCTCCTTGATAGGGAAGGTCTCCTCACAGACGATGACGTAGGCAAAGCAGAGACGCTTAACGCCTTCTTTGCCTCTGTCTTCAATGCCGATGATGGGCTTCGGGACCCAGGGTGCCCTGAGCTGGAGGACCGGGACGGTGGGGATGACAAACTCCCAACTGACCCTGAACGTGTGCGGGATTTGCTACTCCACCTGGATCCCTACAAGTCCATGGGTCCGGATGGGATTCATCCCCGGGTGCTGAAAGAGCTGGCGGATGTCATCGCGGAACCTCTATCAATTATTTTTCAACGATCCTGGGAATTTGGAGAGGTCCCAGTAGACTGGAAGCTGGCAAATGTTGTGCCAATTTTCAAGAAGGGTCAGAAAGAAGACCCTAGCAATTACAGGCCTGTCAGTCTCACGTCAGTGCCTGGTAAAATCATGGAGAAGTTGGTTCTTGGACTTATTGAGGCGCACCTGGGGGACAAAGCAGTCATTGGTCCCAGCCAGCATGGGTTTGTGAAGGGTAGGTCCTGCCTAACTAACCTGATTTCCTTTTATGATAAGATCACCCGTATGGTGGACCAAGGGAAACCAGCTGATGTGATTTTTTTGGACTTCAGCAAGGCTTTTGACACGGTTTCCCATAGGATCCTACTGGACAAAATGTCCACCATACAGCTAAATAAAAACATCATACGATGGGTGAGCAATTGGCTAACGGGCAGGGCCCAAAGGGTTATGGTAAATGGGGCTGCATCAGGCTGGCGGGCGGTCACCAGTGGGGTCCCTCAAGGCTCCATTTTAGGGCCGGTACTTTTCAATATTTTTATAATGATCTGGATGTAGGAATAGAGGGTATTTTGAGCAAGTTTGCTGATGACACCAAACTTGGAGGAGTTGTGGACTCAAATGAGGGCGTAAAGGCCTTGCAGAGGGATCTGGACAGGTTGGAGAGCTGGGCGATCACCAACCGCATGAAGTTCAATAAGAGCAAGTGCCGGGTCCTGCACCTGGGACGGGGAAACCCTGGCTGCATGTACAGACTGGGCGATGAGACGCTGGAGAGCAGCCTAGAAGAGAGGGATCTGGGGGTCGTGGTAGACAGCAAGTTGAATATGAGCCAGCAGTGTGCCCTGGCAGCCAGGAGGGCCAACCGTGTCCTGGGGTGCATCAAGCACGGCATCGCTAGTAGGTCAAGAGAGGTGATTGTCCCGCTCTACTCTGCGCTGGTGCGGCCTCACCTCGAGTACTGTGTGCAGTTCTGGGCACCACAGTATAAAAAGGACATGAAACTGTTGGAGAGTGTCCAGAGGAGGGCTACGAAGATGGTGAAAGGCCTGGAGGGGAAGACGTACGAGGAACGGCTGAGGTCACTGGGCCTGTTCAGCCTGGAGAAGAGGAGGCTGAGGGGAGACCTCATCGCAGTCTACAACTTCCTCGTAAGGGGTTGTCAAGAGGCAGGAGACCTTTTCTCCATTAACACTAGTGACAGGACCCGCGGGAACGGGGTTAAGCTGAGGCAGGGGAAATTTAGGCTGGACGTCAGGAGGGGGTTCTTCACAGAGAGGGTGGTTGCACACTGGAACAGGCTCCCCAGGGAAGTGGTCACTGCACCGAGCCTGTCTGAATTTAAGAAGAGATTGGACTGTGAACTTAGGCACATGGTCTGAACTTTTGGGTAGACCTGTGCGGTGTCGAGAGTTGGACTTGATGATCCTTAAGGGTCCCTTCCAACTCAGGATATTCTATTCTATTCTATTCTATTCTATTCTATTCTATTCTATTCTATTCTATTCTATTCTATTCTATTCTATTCTATCTATTTTAGAAAATGAAAACAGGAAGGACCACATCCCACAACCTGTAGAAATATACACTGTAGCTGAAATGAATTCAGTTCTTAAAGTGAATCATGTTTAGTAAGACTGAGTCATAAATTTCTGATAACCCTCTGCATCATGAAGTTAAAAGCAATTTAAATATTCTATGTAATAGGAGCTCTAAAATTTTACACTAGTGGACGTAGTAGCATTAAACTTAAATTTGTGTGGAACGTTATTAAAAGCTTTCCAGACAAAAGTCACAATTTTCTGTTTAGATCAGGCATCACATTTCTAGCAGCTGTATATCAATTTTTTTTCTTTTCAGAGTTTCTTTAAATTAACTTTAGGGTTGTATCTAGTAACTGTACTTTTGAATCTAAATTTAAGCAATTCTCTTTGATATCTCTTGGATATGAATCCCAGGACATCATCCTTGCAATTAAATTTAAGATGAAGATTGAATAACATTACCAGAATATATTATAGAAAAAAAACTGAATTTGGCAGGTAGTTTTTTTTTTTTTTCCAAATGTTTAAATGTTCTTTCAGAAAACGCAGCTAATATTCAATGTATAGGTAGCACTGATTTGTAGTGTCATGCGTTGAATACACAGATTTAAACCTTATAAGTGATATTCAAGATTTTTGTTTAAACCAGAAATCTGACAATTTGCAGCCCAAAAGTGAATGAGAAATTTGACAACAAAAGGCTGATGTTTGTTAAAATATTTTATACCTGACTAAAACTAGGCTTTACAGTCTCTTATTAATTAGTCAGAGTATGGCGCCTGCTTAAGTTGTCATTTTGTAGTATTGTGGCAAATTGAGTACAAAGTATGAAGTTTAAACACTGGAATGTCATTGATCTGTAATTTAGGAGTTGGTTTTATTCATCTGAGGGATGTTTGCATTTTTTATAAATTACTAACAATGCTCTACAATCATGTTGAATGTCATGGTTCTGTAAAAATTCACTTCTGTCCCTCCGTTGCATGTCTGAGTAGTTCAAAAGTTATGTATATTTATTGTATTAACACAGTGTCATAGAATAAAAAAACAATTTTTTTTTTTTTTCCCCTGGATGCTTGCTCTATATAGTTTTAAACAATATAAGGATTTTTCTTTTAAAGGTCAGGATGACATGCAGGGTGGCTGATCTATGGAAAAGTCTCACTTGGTTTTTATAATTCTGTATAAAAATGCTGCAGTTCTGCTGAAATGGGAAAGTAAAATGTTCACTATCAAAATAATGCATTAGTGTCATAAGAATTACTCAAATATTAAGAAGAAAATTCTTAAACGCTTGCAGCCCACTTACTTGTGCTATAAAGTTAGAGGACTAAAATCTAAGTAAGTTCTGTCATTAATGAATTAAATTCTTCAGGTATTAAGTGAATCTTAAAAAAATATTGAAAGTAAAATGAAGTTATTGAAAACAGCATTGGTTTGGTACTGTTTATTTTCCTAATTTCTGCCTATTGACTTGACACTGCTGTGTCAATTATGTCACTTTGTATCCTGTTGTATCACTGGTGTGTCTTGCTTTTTCTTTTTTTTAGCCACTATCAATCTGTTGATTTTTTTTCATGTAATATCAACTGTAATGCCTGCTCTCTAGTGCTGAATTTATTACCAGTTTTTCTTTGAACAGAAAAATGAGTTCAACTAGACCACTGTGGTGTAGTTCATGTTTGCAAATGCACAATACAGAGAATACTGTTCTGAGATATAGTTGGGATTAGTTTGGGAAATAGCAGATGTGTGTTTTTGAAGACACTGGCACATACATACATGCATCATTTAGTAGTGAAATTCTTCATCAACTTGATCTGATTCTTTGTAATTTGCATATCTAGTGTGGTAGTGGCAACAGACTAAAGGAGTAGTTTTTGAACTTGATCGTACTGCACAACTGTGCTTACCATTTACAAGAATAATCATGTTTTATGATTAGAATTACTACATAATTTAAGTGCTGTTTGTACTGGGTCTGGCTGGGATGTTAACTTTCCCTGCAGCAGCCCAT
>NW_023310225.1:8292-32039 GCF_011077185.1 Oxyura jamaicensis | reverse complement strand
AATAATTTCAATAGACCAGAAAATTGTGTGGTCTAATTTATAACAATTTGGTGCCGTGACTCGGATGAAGGCGGATTGAGCAGGAATCCCTCTAGGGGAGGCGCCCTGCCGATTTCGGCGGCCCCAGAAATGGAAACTCCTGCTCGAGCCCTTCACCGACGAACCCAAAATTTGACACAAGCAAATAAAACCGGTAAACCCCAGGCAATCTTTGTGCACGAAGACCGAACGAAGACCCACGGGGTGGGTAAGTATAGGCCGGTGTTCCGTTCGGTTGGGGTTGGGTATCCCGGAGCATAACGCCTGAGACGTCCAGAGACGTCACGTGTGAGACGTCCAGTGGGACGAGGCGAGTGCGGACCCCTCGGTAGTGCGGTTCCCACATCCCGCGAGGGACTGGGCCACGAAAAGGGGGAAGCGTTGTGTGTGTGTGTGTGTGAAGGTGCTCCGGATGGGACAGAAGAAAAGTAAGCCTTCTGGTCCCATGGGTAAGGGAAACTCTAGTGTGAGTTTACCGGATAGTCCACTGGGACTAATGATTAAAATGATTAGTGATTCCCCTTCTAGGCGGGGAAAGAGTAAAGTAAAGTGAATATGCACACCTTTGGATTAACTCAGAAACTGGAGCTAATCTGTATCTCCTAAAAGAAAAAGGAGGGAAAGGGAGACGTGGCACCACCTCTCTACATAACTCCTCCTATGCCCATGGCCCTCTCCCTTCCAGAACCCGCTGATCCCCAATTTTCAGGGGAGTCAGTGAGATTGACTCCAGTGCTCAAGGGCCAGTAATTAGGAGTCAAACTAAGTAACAAAAAACTTGCCAGACATCCCATCTCAGGCAGGAAACAGATGGACAACAAGGACACAAATTAGCTCAGACTGATAAGGACATTGCAAACTTGCAAAATCACTACATTCTAGATAAAGGGTGAGAAGTATACTATGAGGAAGACATATGGCCTTCCTCCCAAAGACCACTGCCCACCTCCTGAAGACCCCTGCCCACAATTCTTGGAAGAATCTGTGCAAATACAAAGGACTGATAAGCTAATTACCATAAGAAGCGTGAGTAGGCGAGTTCAAGTAATGAATATGTATAGGCGTTAATTGAATGTTCGTTGTTCTGCTGTGAGATAGTTTGTCACTTTGGGTATGTACGTTAGGTGGAAGGATCCCCCGTGCATCCAGCGCTGTCAATAAAGAATACTTTGTCACTAAGAAGAAATTTTGACTTCGTTCTTTAAATCAATCTGGCACCCCAGATGGGACAACCTCTCTGCCCGGCTGCAGGACCCGCTGGGAATAGGACTCCCTAGGGTACCCCCGGGATTTCCCAGAGGGACTCCTTGACTCAACGGATCACTGCGGAGGCAGACAAGGACCCCATCGCTGTAAGTGACGATATTCTTTATTTTGGTTTGTTTGTTTGGTAGACCGGTCATTTGGTGCTGCCTGTAAGTCAGAAGGTAACCTTCTTCAGGGTAGTGTTGGTGTATACTTTTGTGGCTAGCATCTTAAGTATACGTTGGACCTGTTTTGATGGCATTTAATTGCCATTGGGAACCTTGGCAAAAGGTTTGCCTTTAAGGTTTATTTGGTACTGTGTTACTTATTTCGGTTTTCTGACCTATTGAATGCGGAATTTGACTCTGATTGTTGTTAATGCGATTCTAGCTATATTTTTGGTAATAATAATGGTTTCTTGGTGTTGCTGTAAAAAGATACCAACATGCTGCATTTTGTAAGTGTTAAAGGGGTATCTTGAAAGTGTGAATTGAAAAAAATGGGAGGAAAACAAAATGGTGGAATTGTAAAGAAAAGTCCTTTAGGATGTGTTTTAAGTCATTGGAAGGATATTGGAGGGTCCGCTGGTGGAAGCATGAACAGAAAAAACATTGATAAAATATTGTAAACAATGGTGGCCGCTTTGTGGAGAAAATTGGCCTTTTAATGGAACTTTAAACTATAATACTTTGTTAAAGTTA
This sequence comes from Oxyura jamaicensis, assembly GCF_011077185.1. Taxonomy (NCBI): domain Eukaryota; kingdom Metazoa; phylum Chordata; class Aves; order Anseriformes; family Anatidae; genus Oxyura; species Oxyura jamaicensis. The sequence continues at coordinate 30,054 of NW_023310225.1, read as the reverse complement.
ATGTTTTTGAGGAGAGAAGGGAAATGGGATGAAATGTTGTATACTGCTATGTTGTTTCAGCATCTTGGAGGGAAAAGGTATGGAATTAAGTTGGCCTCTGACTGAGCTTTTGGTGCTGGCATTAGAAAAGTACAGGCTGGAGAAAGATAAAGGAAGTGTTAAAAGGGTTGTGGAAGGTGTTAAAGGTGTGGCATGTAGTATTTGATAAAGCTGTTTGAAGTTGAATGAGCAGGAAAAGAGGATGTAGGGATGTTAATAGTTCTGCCTCAACCCGAGGCTGAGATCTCAAAATCATGGGTGTGAGCCCTCTGGGGCAGAGGGACCATGATGGGTCCAAAAGAGTTGTCATGGAAACAGAAAAGCAGTTAACTCTTAAAACAACCTGAGTTCACATGTGAGCTCAGATTGCCAATGGGATCGCTCAGGGAACTTTCAACGATTGCATTCCCCTGACCGACCCCCCCCAACTGAGACCCTAATCACCCCGGAAATTATGAACAGCTATACAGAAATCTGGTTAAAATGGGAATTGAGAATTTGTTCCAACAAGATCCAAAAGAAACCCCTATGGAATTTTTGAACCAACTTTTGAAATACAATAAAGAAAAATAAATAAATAAATAAATTTTGGATGTGGCTTCAGAAAACAGAGGTAATTGGCTAGCCTCTTTCTAGGGCAATTAGCCCCCTGATATCAGAAAGAAATTGTCTTAGGCTGCAGGATAAACTTACAACAGCCAGGAATAAGGGAGACCTGGGGCATCTACCCTAGCAGGTCCACTGGTTGAAATAAAGCTAGGGAACGAAGAGAGAGGCTTGAATTTTTGTTGGTTAAGGGAGCTTCTTTCTCTGTGTTAATTACTCTGTAAATGTAATAGGAGTAACTGGCCAACAGGAAAAGGCATTTTTTTTTGCAATGCTTGAAATTTAATTTGGGAAAAATGATTGGAATTACAAAATTAGAAAAATAGTCAAGTTTGGTTCATGGTACTAGATTTAAAGGATGCCTTTTTCTGCCTGCCCGTGGCAAATGAAAAACAGAAACTCTTTGCCTTTGAATGGGAAAATCCTAATAGAGGACGAGAAACTCAGATTACTTGGACAGTGTTACCACAGGGGTTCAAAAATAACCCCACCATATTTAGGGAACATCTAGCCTGTGATCTTGAAGTTTTGACAGACCCCTTCGGGAAAAGGGGACACTGTTGCAATATACAAATGATAGCTACTGAAGAAGAGGAGGAATGTGTATCATGGACTATTAGTTTACTAATATATATATATATATATTTTCAGCACTAATACTATGAACCTAGCCTCTTTCCTCAGTAACTGTTCCCAGATCGCCAGATCTTGCATCAAGACCATGAACACGGTATACTCCAGCTGACCAGACTTCTAGGAAACACCCCTAGAAGATGTGGAGGACTGGTACATAGATGGCAGCAGCTTCGTCCGCCAGGGATTTTTGCTTCACAGGATATGCGGTAACAAACATCAGCCCAAAAGGTGGAAATCATCACCTTGATAAGAGCTCTTGAGCTGGCAAACATTTGGACAGATTTGAAATACACCTTTGGTGTGGTGCATGTACACACCTTTGGGAAAATATGGGAAGAGAGAGGATTTATAAATTCACGAGGAAAAGGACTAATTCATCAGGAGTTGATTCTCCAAGTTTTACAAGCCATCAGGGAGCCTAAGGAGATTGCGGTGGTGCATGTAAAAGGACACAAGCGAGGGCTGAATCCCCAAATCAGAGGTAATAACTTAGCTGACCAGGAAGCAAAAAGAGCAGCTCTCATGGGTGTATATGAACTGACTAAGAGAGCAGACTGCCCGAATTGTGGCAAGGGGAAGGATTTAAAGAAATTTCCATGCTATGATTGCTGGAAAGACTGGGGAATAGAAGGGATTGAATGTAATTGTTTGGAGGAGGAGAGTCCGCCTTACAGGAAGTGTTACAAGCATGGCCCAGCTAAGTCTTTATGTTCTGGTGGGCACGCCCCCCTCCCCTTGTTTTGTTTTACTACTGTAGAAAAGGAAAAGATGACACAAATGGGGATTCGAGAAAGTGAAAAAGGAAAATGGGTACTACCTGACGGACAAGAAGTGTTACCAAAATCAGTAGCTATGAGGGTGCTACGGAGATTTCATGAACAAATGCATTGGGGTGCTCAGGCGTTAGTAGATCAATTCGCCAATAATTATATGTGTATAGGGATATATAACATAGCAAAGGGAATTGTTAATGGGTGTATGATTTGTCGGAGGGTAAATGCTAAAAATATGAGAAAAAGGGTTCTGGGAGGACGAGAATTAGCCCACCGACCCTTTGCAAGAATTCAATTGGACTTTACCGAACTTCCCAAAACAGGAAGATACAAATATTTGCTGGTAATCATAGACCATCTTACAAATTTTGTTGAAGCATTTCCCACGACAAGGGCTACAGCACAAACCGTAGTGAAAATATTGTTAGAAAACATAATTCCCCGATATGGGATTGTAGAAGCAATAGATTCTGATAGGGGACCACAATTTGTGTCAAAAGTGTCCCGTGACACAATGAAAGCTTTAGGAATCAAATGGGAATATCATACTCCCTGGCATCCTCAGAGCTCGGGGAAAGTAGAACAGATGAACGGGGAAATTAAAAAGCAACTTACTAAATTAATGTTAGAAACGAAAACCTCTTGGATAAAGTGCTTGCCGCTAGCTTTGTTAAGTATACGCGTGAAGCCCAGGACTGATCTGGGAATCTCCCCTTTTGAAATGCTGTATGGTATGCCTTACGATCTTGAGATACCCCTTGATCATCCCCACCTACAAGATGATCAATTAAAACCTTACCTCACACAATTGATAAATAGACGCAGGGAATTACAGAAAAAGGGTTTAATTGTGCAACGTCCTCCTTTGGATATGGCAATCCACAAGATACAGCCTGGAGATAAGGTCCTGATAAAAACTTGGAAAGAAGTTACATTAACACCACAATGGGAAGGCCCCTATGTTGTTTTGCTTACTACAGAAACAGCTGTCCGGACTGTGGAGAAAGGATGGACACATGCCAGCCGTGTTAAAGGACCCATCTGTGACGAGAAGTGGGAGATCGCTCCAGGAAACAAAGACCTGAAGCTCACATTGCGACGAACTCGATAGGTACCGTGGGTTAAGGTAGAGGCTCTCCCCTGAAGAACACTACTGCTGCCGAGAAGAACTAAAACCTCGTAGTTGGCTGCAACCCAACTGACGAGTGAGGCAGAGGAGTGAATAAGTGGGGAAAGAAATGGGCCTCAGCCATTCCTATCGGTATTTAGGGGTTCTCGCAGTGATTTCATCCTGCATAGCGACTCAACACCACCCCCACCAACCCTTTAAATGGACTTTAAGTCGATTCGAGGATCAACAGGCTATTGCTACCCAGATAACATCGGGGGGGCCAAGCTTTACTTCTACACTATGTAAGCTGATCCCGAGGCCCCAATGCTGGGAATATATGGGATTTTATATGTGCCCGAGTTCGAATCCTGGAAAGGGGTACTGCAACTCCCCTAATCAATATTACTGCAGCTACTGGGGTTGTGAGACTATAGCCCCTAGCTGGATACCGGGATACGGTAGAGATAAATACTTAAGGGTCCAATGGGGTCCATATGGGTGCATTCCACCGCAAGGGTGGGGAGGACGTGGAAACTGCAAATATCTTTTTTTAAATGTTACCCAACCCACGGATAGAGGGTGGAACATGGGAAGAGTGTGGGGAATAAGGTATACGGAACCTGGAACTGACAAGGGAGGACTCATACTAATAAAGAAGGAAATACCCGAGACTTCCAAGGTAGTCGGGCCTAATAAAGAGTTATTAGGGGAAGTCTTGATTGCCCAGACTGTAAAGATACCTGGGACTGCCCGACCTACTACAGTGTTTTTCAATAAGTCGACAGAGTTATCCTTTCCCACACTGCTTCCAAGCATTGTGAAAAAGAAAGAGGTTGTACCCGGGAGTAGTATGTGGAAAGTTATAAATGCTAGTTTCCAGGTACTAAATCAAACTAATCCTGAGATAACTGAAGGGTGCTGGCTATGTGTAAGTGTTAAGCCCCCATATTATGAAGCTATAGGGGATATGGGGAGGTCTGAATATTCAAATGAGTTAAATCCTTCCAAATGCAGTTGGGGTCAGGAAATCGGGATAACTTTGACTCAAGTTACAGGAAAAGGTAGATGTGTCGGCACAGTTCCAAGAGATAAAAATGATCTGTGCCATGTCACTGAAAAAATGGACCGAACCCACAAATGGTTAATTCCTGCAAATAACACTAGGTGGGTATGTTCATCGTTAGGAGTCACTCCTTGCATATCTTTAAAATTGTTTAGCACATCTCATGATTTTTGTGTACAGGTGGTCATTATACCAAGGATTCAATACCACACTGAAGAGTATATGTATACCCATCACACAGTGGCTGAATACCATCTGGTAAAGAGGGAGCCTATTACGGCCGTCACCTTAGCCACTTTAATGGCTCTCGGGGCTGCAGGTGCAGGAACTGGAATTGCTTCCCTGGTAAAACAAAGCCAGGAATTTACTTCTCTACGCATTGCCGTAGATGAGGATCTGGCCCGTATAGAGCAATCAATAACAGCTCTGGAAAAATCGGTTAGGTCATTATCTGAAGTGGTACTCCAAAACCGTAGAGGGTTGGATTTGATTTTCTTACAACAAGGAGGACTGTGTGCAGCCCTGCGTGAAGAATGTTGTGTATATGCAGATCATACTGGGGTGGTGAGAGATACAATGACTAAATTGCGGGAAGGATTAGAAAAACGCAAAAGGGAAAATGAGGCTCGTCAGAATTGGTATGAATCCTGGTTTAATTACTCACCTTAGCTTACTACCCTGCTATCAACCATAGCGGGGCCCTTGTTGTTACTTATATTAGCACTGACTTTTGGACCATGTATATTCAATCGAGTAATTGCAATTGTAAAAAGCCGATTAGAGGCAGCTCATCTTATGCTCGTGCGTGCTAAGTATGAATCTCTTGAGCAGGAGGACAACGCAGAAACTTTGATGCTCAGCAAGCAAATATTGCAAAAATTCAATGAACAAAATATGTTAGAAAAAGAAAAAGGAGGGATTGTAATAAAGTAGTGGGGGTTTGTTCATTGTCTTTGAGGAATTTGGAGGATCTGCTGAGGAGATAAGGGTGCACAATTTAATGGCCTTGATAAGGGGGAGGATTAAGCAAACAGATAGCAGGAGGGGGTGTTGGGTAAACATCCTTGAGTGAAAACAGACTCTGTGAAGTTCCTTACCACAAGACATCCTTTTTGCCACTTCACTTCCCCCACCTGAACACGAGCACAACGCGTGATCACCGGCAGAGGAACAATGACCCCCCTCTCAACAATAGACTGCGCAGCCTCAGCCAGTTCAACAAGTCCTGACAAGCCGGAATTCGACTGCTATAAAACAGCAACCCTGGAAAGGGAAGTTGCGTGCTGTTGCGGAGCGGAGACTCCCCAGCCGCCCAGCGCTGTTTTGCTTGTGTCTGCTTACTTGATTAATAAAATAATTTCAATAGACCAGAAAATTGTGTGGTCTAATTTATAACAATGTTTCCCCTTTTCCAGTCACTGGGAACTTCACCGGACTTCCACGATTTTTCAAATATGATGAATAATGGCTGGTCTGGAGTTTATTAGACTGTGTGGATTCGACAGCCTGGCATGTCAGACGCGCAGAAGTATAAGGCTTTAGATACCTGTGCCCACTGTACTGTAGTGTCATGTCCTGGTTTCAGCTAGGATAGAGTTAATTTTCTTCCTAGTAGCTAGTAGGGTGCTGTGTTTGGGATTTAGGATGAGAATAATGTTGATACCATGCTGATGTTTTAGTTGTTGCAAAGCAGTGCTTACTGCTCTGCAGTAAAAAAAAAAAAGCCAAGGACTTTTCAGCTTCTCGCTCTGTCCTGCAAGTGGGCAAGATGGGGGTGCAGCAGGAGCTGGAAGTGGACAGACCCAGGACAGCTGACCCCAACTGGCCAAAGGGGTATTCCATACCATCTGACATCATGCTGAACAATTAATATGGGTTGTCTGGCCAGGGTGGGAGGACCGCCTGCTCGGGGATAGGCTGGGCAATGGTCAGCGGGTGGTGAGCAATTGCATTGTGCATCACTTGTTTCGTACACATTTGTGGTAGTAGTACTATTATCATTATTATTATTATTTTCCTTTCTGTTCTGTCCTATTAAACTGTCTTTATCTCAACCCACAAGCTTTCATGTTTTGTTTTCGATTCTCTCCCCCATCCCAGAGAGGGAGGGGGGAGGGCGAGCAAACGGCTGTGTGGTGCTTAGCTGCCAGCCGGGTTAAACCACAACAGTCCTTTTGGCGCCCAATGTGGGGCATGAAGAGTTGAGATAACGACAGATGTGACCAGAGTCTGTTAAACCAAAATTGGTATAAGTATTAGATCTGCTTAATCATTGTGAGTCACAATGTTGATTGCTTTGATCTCAGGTCTGCTGTGCGTGTTTTCCAAATTGACTTATATAGCATATATATAGCTCTCCAAGATGTTGAATATCCTTGGGATACTCAGACCAGCATGTTCTTATTGTTATGTCTCCTGAATGCGCTACAGATTTTAAGGTTAAACAACTACTTAGGAATGTCATCCAGAGATCTGTCCTGAGGCGGGATAGTTGTGAGCGGCAGGGAGTGTGGGAGGACACGGGCAGGCATCTAGAGCAGTGGGCACCTCCAGTGCTTTGGAAATTCACCCTGAACAACTGCAAAACCCTAAACAACTGGTAGAATGCTTGAAAAAGGGGTGTCATCACTCTGGCAGTTCCAAAGAGATACAAATCACTGCAACATGCTGGGGTCTGGCCTATGCCTATCGAGCTGTAATCAATGCCACTATCAACCTAGTGACAGACCCTGTGGCCAATCCAAGTCCTGTGACAGGCTGAATGGCCACTCCAACCCCTGCAGCCACTCCAACCCCTATGACGGACCCTGCGGCCATTCCAGCACTTGCAGCCACTCCAAGCCCTATAACAGGCCCAGCCACCACTCCAAGCCCAGCAGCCACTACAACCCCTGTGATGGACCCAGTGGTTGTTCCAAACCCTGTTACGGGTCCAGCGGCCACTCCAACCCCTGTGACGGGCCCTGAGGTTGTTCCAATCCCTGTGACTGGCCCTGCGGCTGGGTCAAGGAAATGGACGGTAGCAGTGCAAGTTGCCCCTGTAACCAAGATGAAACAATGGGTGGGAAAGTCAGGTCATTTAGAATGCAAGGGAACAGCTACTCAGACTGGAGAGGAAGAAGACAACGAGATAGGCTACTCTGCAGTGGATGGACCATCACATTGTGATAAACTAAGTTGTGTTTTTGCAGTAGAGAACTAATTTTCTGTATTCAAAGGTAGCTGTGTAGTTATAACAAGGAGAAATGCTAAGTAGATAAGTGGACAGTAGAAGTCTTCACTGCGCCAAAATGAAGTAGAAGCTTGAGAAAAACAGGATGAGCAGTGTGAGAACAGTAAAACAAAGATCACAAGTTCTCAAAACATAAGAAAGGAGAAAAAAAAAGGGGAAAAACGAAAAATTAAAGGGTTGAAGAAAAAAAATGTACATATATGCGTTGAGTAGTTTGTGAACCTGTAGTACTCAAACAATGAGGAAATGGGAGTTGATCAGGTGTCGGGTAATAGGGAATAAAAGGTTATGATATGTTTACAAAAAATGCGCTCCTAATTGGCAGGATGCCCGCCATTGCAATCGCAAAATTAAATAGCTTCACAGAAGGTCCTGTCTGAAGAAAATTATTGAGAGTTTTCTCACAGTTTGGGGGCTCATCCAGGATCTTGTCGCCTACTGAAGAGTTCTTGCCACCACAGACAGGAAGGTGCACCCTGCTGATTTCAGCGGTCCTGTCAGGGGGAGGTGGGTCATCTCGGTATGGATGGCAAAGGACTGAGTCTGTTTATCTGAAGACAGGCCCTGCGAAGCTCTGGGGAGAAGGGAGGCCAGCACTGACATACACAGACATAGCCCAGACACAGCACAAACACGGTACAGGCACAGGGATAACCCGGACTGGGAAGCTGTGCACGGACAAGGTAAGGGAAACTTTACTGTATACTGCCTCGGGTTGGGTTCGGGGAGACTCTTTTGTGGAATGTGAATGAGATGCACTTTAAGTATGAAGCGAGTGTGGAGTCCCAATCCGCGAAGTTCTGTAGTCCCGCAAGGCTACGAACGAAGTCCCCTCAGCTGGAGAAGGATGAAGTGAAAGACACAAGCAAAAGAGAGTCTCGGGGGTTTGGGCCCTTAGGTGTACAGTACCCCGAGCACAGTGAAGTGAGGTGCTCGGCAGTACACCCCACCTCTGTCCTAATCCTAGATGAAGGCGTGTGGTACCCGATGGGTGTTAAAGTCCACAGCAGCACGTCAGGAAGAGCAGGGGATTAAGGGTTCCAGGAATCAGCAGGGTGGGGGTGGAGACCCCAGGATTGTGCCTAAAGATAGTCCTTTGGAAAGAATGAAAACAACCCAAAAACTAGGGGAAAATATTTTTTAAAAATAATTTAAAAATGGTTAGATATTGTATAATTGTCTGGCCTAAAAAGTCAATAAAAGAAACTTCAGTATTTTGGCCAAAATACGGGTCTGATGAAAATTCAGGCTTTAAGTTTATATGTAAACAATAAATGAAACATGGGATTAGAAATTAGAGAGCAACTGATTAAGAATAAATATGTAGGCAACACTCATTGCTTAATATGTGCTACATTTGTGATGTACTGTGCCTGTGCTGCACTTAGGCCTCCAGATGAGCCCCTGGGACCCCAAGGACCAGATCAAACCAACCTTATGGTTCAGACTGTGACCAAGGGCTCAGAGAGGAGGACTGTTTGTAAAAGGGCTTAGAGATAAGGCGGACTGTTTATAAAAGGACAAGATAAAGAATGTCAAACATGCAAGGCCTCGAGATAAAAGGAGCCCCTCGGACCCTGAAGAACTGGACCAAACCAACCTTATGGCCCAGATTGTGACCAAGGACTCAGAGAGCATGCGCAGGGGGACGAGGTGAAAAGTTCAACTCTGATGAAGACGTTTTACTTCATCCCGACGACCACCTGACAACCACCCGAGAATACTACGCAAGCGCAGAAAGACTGATAAGATAATTAGCATATGAAGCGGGGCTAAGCAGAGCTAGGAAATGAATACGCATAGATGTGTTGCGAAACTTAATACATATGTAATATTTTAGGGGATAAAAGAGAATGCAAGCGAGCGAATTGCATGCACGACTTTGGTGGGACTACCCCCCGTGCTGCCCAGCACTGAATAAACATACCTACTTTACAGTCTTATTGATTGTGAAGTCAGTTTTTTGCGACTCATTTGGCGAGCCCGGCAGGAGACACTCTGCTCGGCTGCGGGATCGACTGTGGAGCGGATGCCCCTAGGTGCACCCCGAGTATTTTCCTCGGAGGGGACTCCACTCCCAGCCGCTCACCATGGGAGCAGACAAGGATATCCTGAAACTGCGGACAAATGGTATGTTTTACAGTACAGGAAGGGACTCTAAGTCATACGCGTGGCCGGGGCACCTGGTAAATCGCGCAGAGACGTCTGGAGTGCAGCATAGTCCCTGTAAGGGAGGAGGGTGCCCTACAGGTTGACCGATAGAGCGATCATGGGGGATTTGGTGACCGATAAAGTGGCCGCTAGCAATCTTGGGAGTAGATTGAGCAAATCCAAGGTTACTGCTGTATCCCAGTTTTGGGAGCCAGGACGGACCTGCTAATGACTGTATAAGAAGCAGGAGAAGGGTAAGCGGGCGTCTCACAATTGTGACAAGGTCACCTGCAGCTGCTGGAGGAATACTAACTGGAGTGTTAATAATTGTATGTCTTATTCGTAAATGTCCTGGTATTTTTTGTTGAAAATATTTGTGTATGTGTTTGAAACAAAGTGGAATGAGTCACTCGACAAAGAACACATTCAGAGACAATACTGGGTTGGTTGGTTATCGTTCTAAATTATATATTATTGTGGTATGGATGAGATGTGCTAGGGGCCTCTCTGTGTGATTGCGTGATTGTGCTGTGAGTGAGACACAGCATAGGCTGCGAAGCGAGTGTGGAGTTCCAATCTGCAGTTCCATATTCTCCGCGAGGGGAGCAGCCAGAGATGAATGAAGTGCATGACAGACCAAAAAGAAGTGCTGTTTTATCCAAGTGTTCATGGTGGTGCCCAATATATGCGCCCGGCAGTGTATCTTGTGTATTTATTTTTGCTCTTAAATGTTTTGAGTGTGACAAGGAGGAAGGCGGAAGCATTATCTAAGTAACAGTTTAGAAGTTCTGGTGTATTCGCTGTGGTGTTTGGTCACTTTCCCAAGTACTGGGGGGGAGGGGGCTGACTGATTATCAAAGTGGCAGAAAGGAGAGAGTCACTTTGGTGGTTTGGGCTTGAGCCCTGGGAATTTGGTAAGAAGAGGGAGAGCTAATTTATTTAGGCCTCAATATCTTTTTAAACCCCCATATTGACAGATATGCAGGAGTGATTCCTTGTTTTGTATGGGCTTACTAACAAAGTGCATGAGAAAATGGCCATTATGGATCAATCGACTATAACAATATCTTGCAATCAATGTTTTTGAGGAGAGAAGGGAAATGGGATGAAATGCTGTATACTGATATGTTGTTTCAGCATCTTGGAGCAAAAAGGTATGGAATTAAGTTGGCCCCTGACTGAGCCTTTGGTACTGGCATTAGAAAAGTACAGGCTGGAGAAAGATAAAAGAAGTGTTAAAAGGGTTGTTGAAGGTGTTAAAGGTGTGGCATGTAGTATTTGATAAAGCTGTTTAAAGTTGAATGAGCAGGGAAAGAGGATGTAGGGATGTTAATAGTTCTGCCTCAACCCGAGGCTGAGATCTCAAAATCACAGAGGGTGTGAGCCCTCTGGGGCAGAGGGACCATGCTGGGTCCGAGAGTTGTCATGGAAACAGAAAAGCATCTAACTCTTAAAACAACCTGAGTTCATGTGTGAGTTCAGATTGCTAATGGGACTGCTCAGGGAACTTTCAACGATTGCATTCCCCTGACTGACCCCCCCATCTGAGACCCTAATCACCCCGGAAATTATGAACTGCTATACCCAAATCTGGTTAAATTTGGAATTGAGAATTTGTTCCAACAAGGTCCAAAAGAAACCCCTATGGAATTTTTGGACCAACTTTTGAAATGCAATGAAGAAAAAAAAAATGGACCTGGCTTTGGAAAACAGGCAATTGGCTAGCCTCTTTCTAGGGCAATTGGCCCCCTGATATCAGAAAGAAGTTGTCTTAGGCTGCAGGATAAACTTAGAACAGTCGGGAATAATGGGGACCTGGGGCATCTGCCCTAGCAGGTCCACTGGCTGAAATAAAGCCAGGGACCAAAGAGAGAGGCTTGAATTTTTGTTGGTTAAGGGAGCTTCTTTCTCTGTGTTAATTAGTCTGTAAATGTAATAGGAGCAACTGGCCAACAGGAAAAGGCATCTTTTTTTTTTTTGATGAGAAAAATAGTGAAGTTTGGTTCATGGTACTAGATTTAAAGGATGCTTTTTCCTGCCTGCCCGTGGCAAATGAAAACCAGAAACTCTTTGCCTTTGAATGGAAAAATCCTAATAGAGGACGAAAAACTCAGATTACTTGGACAGTGCTACCTCAGGAGTTCAAAAATAGCCCCACCATATTCAGGAAACAACTAGCCTGTGATCTTGAAGTTTGAAAGACCCCTTCGGGAAAAGGGGACACTGTTGTAATACGCAAATGATAGCTACTGAAGAAGAAAAGGAATGTGTATCATGGTCTATTAGTTTACTATTTTTTTTTCAGCACTAATACTGTGAACCCAGCCTCTTTCCTCACTAACAGAGTTTCCAGATTACCCATTCATGATTGCATCAAGACCATGGAAACGGTATACTCCAGCTAACCAGACTTCTAGGAAACACCCCTAGAAGATGTGGAGGATTGGTATATAGATGGCAGCAGCTTCATCCGCCAGGGATTTTGCCTCACAGGATATGTGGTAACAAACATCAGCCCAAAAGGTGTAAATCATCACCTTGATAAGAGCTCTTGAGCTGGCAAACATTTGGACAGATTTGAAATATGCCTTTGGTGTGGTGCATGCACACGGGGCAATTTGGAAGGAGAGAGGACTTTCATCTTCCTCAATTAAACATGCAGAAGGGGCTGATAGCAGTTATTAAGGAAGAAGGAAAAAGGAGGCCCAGACAGGAACAGCCCCAGCTAGGCAAGGATCAATGTGCCCTATGTAAGAAATCTGGGCATTGGAAAAACAAATGCCCAGAACAGAAAAGAAATGGAAAAGGAAACTGGGGAAGGGAGGTGGTGGTTGCGCGTGCAAAAGACGACTGAAGAGGACCGACGGAATCTACCCCAGCAGATCTGCTGGTTATAAAAAGGAAGCTGGGGAAGGGAAAAAAAGAGGTGGAACTTCTGGTGGATGGGGGGGCAACATATTCACTTTTATATAAAGCATTAGTATCAGTGGGGAATGATTACATTGTAGTGAAGCGGGCAACTGGCCAATCTGAAATAGCATATTTCTGCAAACCATTGAAATATAAATATGGGAAGCAGTGGGGCATTCACAAGTTCCTATACATGCCCAGCTCCCCGGAGTCACTCCTAGGGAGAGATTTATTGGAAAGATTACAAGCAACTATTTCATTTAAAAATGGGGAGATTATTCTGGAGGTAAATGATCAAAGATAAGTGGAAGTGTTGAGTTTGATATTGACAGCTATTGAGACCAAAGAGGAAATTAGTGAGGAAATCCTAAGTCAACTGTTTTCTGGAGTATGACCTTCTAATGTACCAGGGAAGGCTAAAAATGCATTTCCAATACAAATTAAACTTAAGGAAGGAAAACAGTCAGTCAGAATTAAACAGTACCCCTTGAAAAAGGAAGACAGAGAAGGAATTAGCCTGATAATTGATTAACATGCTTAACACCAGAGCTAACTTGGTTTACCGTTTTAGACCTGAAGGATGCCTTCTTTTTCCTCCCTCTCCATGAAGCCAGCCAGAAAATCTTTGCATTTGATTGGACAAGCCCTAAGAGTGGGCGCAAAACACAGCTCACATGGACAAAGTTGCCTCAGGAATTTAAGAACTCACCCACCTTGTTCGGGGAACTACTTGCAAAGGACTTGGAGACTTGGGAAGCCCTATCAGGAGAAGGAAGGCTGTTGCAGTATGTAGATGACCTCCTCATAACCACCCAGACAGAAGAAGCATGTGTGGCCTGGACGGGGATTGCCCTGGGAATACTAGCACAGGACCTAGGCCCATAATGAAGGGCAGTTGCTTATTTTTCAAAGCAGCTGGATGCTGCCGCCAAGGGATGACCAGGATGCCTCAGAGCTGTTGCAGCAATGGTGCTAAATATCCAGGAAGAACGCAAGTTCACCTTGGGACAGAAAATAACTGTGCTAATGTCTCACACAGTGTCTGCAGTGCTGGAAGTGAAAGGCGGTCACTGGCTTTCCCCACAAAGGTTCCTGAAATCAGCAGAAACCAAGGGGAGCCAGTACACCATGACTGCCTGTAGACCATTGAAGCTACCTACTCCAGCCATCCAGATCTGAAGGATACTCCTTTTGATGATGTGGAAATATGGGAACAGCTATACCATCAGCAGAAAACGACATGCTGGGTATGCAGCTACCACTTGCAAAGACATAATAGAATCTGGACCTTTGCCAACAGATACCTCTGCACAAAAGGCTGAGATAATTGCTCTGACCCGTGCCTTAGAAAAAGCAAAAGGAAGGAAAATAAACATCTATACGGACTCAAGATACGCATTTGGGGTTGTACACGTACATGGAGCCATCTGGAAAGAAAGAGGACTGTTGAACTTGCCAGAAAAAAAAAAAATCAAATATGCAAAAGAAATAATGAGATGTACATTAAGGCACACCAGAAGGTGAGCTCAGAATTGGAGGAAGGAAATGATCTGGCAGACAGAGAGGCAAAAGAAGCAGCAGAAGGTGGGGTAGCAACTGAAGGAGCCCTGATTCCAGATGGGCAGATTCCCCTTGAAGGTAAGCCTGTATATAACAAAAAGGATAGAAAATTAATTGAAAGTCAAAAGGGAAAATATAACCAAGAGGGATGGGCTATTACCAAAGAAGGGAAGGGGAAGCTAGTCATCCCCTCCAATTTATTGTGGTCACTGGTAAAGAAAAAACACCGGAAGACACACTGGGGAATAGATGCTTTGTATAACTATCTAATTGGAAAAATTATTGCCAGGAACTTATATGCTACCATCACTCAAATAACTTAACAATGTGATATTTGTCTCCAGAGCAACCCCCAAAATACCCCCAAACCAAAACTGGGTCAAATTGGAAAAGGCCATGGGCCTGGGCAACAGTGGCAACTTGACTTTTCTGAACTTCCAAGAAAAGGGGGGTGTCGATATTTACTGGTGTTAACAGATACCTTTTCAGGATGGCCAGAGGTTTTCCCTAGTAGGACTGCCAAAGCCCGAGAGGTAACTAAGTCTCTTGTAGAGAAAACTTTGAAACCACAGTGGGAAGGACTATACCAGGTGCTCCTTACTACCTTCACTGCAGTTAAGATCAAGGAACAGAGTGCCTGGATTCACCATTCTCGAGTGAAGAAAGCTCCAGAAGCCCCCTGGAAAGTAACGCCGGGTGACAGTGAACTGAAACTAAAGCTTAGTCAAGCAAAATTAGGATATTACAGGCGGGAGTATTTAGTCATATAATTAGCAGAAATTTAGTTAACAGAAACATTTTATTTTTGTGGCTTATAGTTGTAATTGTGATTCAAGAATTGGAAGGTGCCTCTATGACAATAGAGAATGGTGAGTGGCCTTGGTCTGAAGCTGTAACAACAGAAGATAAAAGCATTAATGGAAAGTTAGAAGTTGTGGTTATTCGGTGAACAAATGGTGACCATTTACATATATTATCAGAATGGTAAAAATTAGGGTGAGAGTGGACACACCAAAGAACCATAGGGGACAAAATTAAAATAGGGTGCCGAATGATTAATGGAACGACCCACGAGAAAGTAACGGGGATTTTAGCAAAACCGATTTCCAAAAGTGGCCAATAAGAAGGTTGTATCCACCCAGGTAAATTAGATTGTTGGTATAATTTTATATTAACACAGACTGTAGCAATTAGCTGATTTTGGCTGGACGATATGGTCACAAAAGCAAGCACACCTCAGGGGCAGGACACAAAGAGACTTAATTGGAATGCTAGGAACAGGATTAGGAGTTTTAAATCGAATTGATTAAGAAATATTAATGAATAAGCTGGCCACAGCAACAAGCGATTTGACAAAACTAAAACAGCCCCTACAATCATCCTTATTGGCATTGGGAACTAGCCAATGGCAAGTTTCAAAGGTGATACTGTGTGGGAAAGGAATTCGCAGGTGGCTTTGTGCTGTTTCCCACGTCCTTGTATTAGAGATAATGAGGAAACAAGCTAGAGACAAGTGCATGGAGAAGCTAGACCAATTATAAGTTGTTAACGGCGCATGCTGTAGGTAGTTGCCTATATATACTCTGTGAGAACCTGCAATAAAGGAGGACGATTATACTCGCATCGAGATTGCATCGTTACTCGGGTCCGTTTCCCTTTCCGACAACATCTGGTAGCAGAGGATGGTTACGCACCAGACAGTCCAGCGCGACTAAGTCTCCGAGACTGCGGTAAGCAGCTAGAGGAGGAGGGGATTGGGAAAATAAACGGCTGAGAGGGTGCTGCATGGCAGACACGGGTCAGGGTCGCTCCCTACCTCTCAGAGGAAGCACAGCCATGGAAGTGGAGGCTGCTGCATTGTTGCTCGCTGGAATCCTAAGAGAGGTAGCGAGACAACAGGAAAGAAACTGATCAAATTGATCAAGTTGGGACAACGATGGGGACAGTTTAGAGAGACTGCCTTGCTGTTCCCTGTTATGGAATGGCGGGAGTTCGGGAATACCATGTGGGAAAGGACTATAACAGGGGATTCAAAAGATGAAAAGGAGGTGAAAACTGTATGTGAGTTGTGACGAATGGTATTAGAGACACTAAAGGCTATGGAGGCGGAGAAGGAGGTTGCCTGCGCCGCGGCCCAGATGTTAACACTAGGAGCGGCAGCCCTTGCAGAACTGTTGCTGACTTTTATCGCGCATTGCGGGCGAGAACTCTGGGGATGCCCCTCTAAATCATGCGGAAGTCCCGCCGGACCCACCATCGGGCGCGGAAAAGACGGAAGTTGGCGGGGCCAGGTCAAAGCAGAGATCTGAGCCGCTTGCGGAAGTAACACCCCAGGACACCCCGGGGGGATGTCCTGCACCGCCCACAGGAGAGGGAGGAGAGGCGTACCGACCTCCGCCCTCGGCTCCGCCGCCGCTGCTGCCCCCCTGCCACCACCCCCCACCCCCGGGTCGGCCCCGAGCCTCCCTCTGCTTCGCTCCGCTGCGTCCGCCGAACCGAGCGGCTCTGCCGCAGTTGCTACCCCCGCCCCCCCGCCCTCAGCCCGCCAGTCTGTCTGCTGGCGCTGCCGACTGCAGCTCGGCCAAGGCTTCAAACCTCCTACCCCAGATTTGTGATAACTCCTTATGGTTTCTACCAAAAAAAAAAAAAAAAAGACAAAAAAATAGAAAAATTTAAAAAAAAAATGAAGAAAAAAAAAGAGACAAAAAGAAAAGGAAAAAAGAAAAAATAGAAAAAAGGAAAAAAAACGAAACAAAAAAAAGAAAAAATAGAAAAAAAATAGAAAAAATGAAAAAAGAAAAATGGCTGGTGCATTTTGCCTCTTACTTGCCTGCATACACAAATGGGGTTGATTTGTCTTGCCTTCCTAATTTTCTTCCCCTTGCCCCCATTTCTAGGAGAACTGATGCAGTCCAAAGACATTGAATTAATATAGTTGCTGTTAGGTGAGAAATGTTCTTCCTGCTCTCTGCACTCTTGCACAGATATGAACACTATATAGGTAAAATATAATACTGTTTACACCAATAGCTGTAGTGATAATTCTCCCAAATAACTGATTTAGTCATCTACCTCTAAAACTTCATAACTATCTCAAATAATATACAACATTTGTTTTTGTGTTCAGCACTATTTTTTGAGATATATTTTTTTTTTTTATTAAGGGTGCATTAATAGTGATAGACTGTTCTCCAAGGATTTTTACAGAATTCTCTTACTATGCAGTTTTGAAAAAGTCTTTATTTTCCTGTTGATAACGGTCCAGTCAATCTTTATATTCAAAGTTTGGAATCTTTTAGTGCTTTCTTACTGTTTCATTAACGTTAGTTCTCACATTGCTATATCTTTTTCCAGAAGGAATCCAGAGGGATTTTAAAGACATGGTAGGATCTCAAGTATACAGACTTCTGAGTTTTGGACACATCCATGTCTTTTGAATATTTGTGATATTAAAGAGTATTTTTTTAGAATTGCAGAAAAGTCAGGTTTTCTGCAGAAACCCTAAAGGAAAAAAATGAACTGCTGCAGATGTATTTTGGAAATCTATTTGGAAATCAAAAACAAATTGATAATATAACTTTACTAGGTGTTGAGTGTTCTGGTATGGTATTGTGTTAAGCTTTGTCCAGTGTTCAAAATTCTTTTTTTGCTATGACCTACACGGCTGTAGTAATCCATGTAATATGAGGGTGGAACTTTACTTTTCTAATTTTAAATATTTTATTTTAAAAAGTACATTCAGGAAATGGGCAGTGAAAAAGGACTTTGCCACCCAAGATTTTTCTTAACAATGGTGTATTCCTGCTTTCTTTCTTGTAACAGTGATACAGTAACAGTGATACTTATTGCACTGAAGTCTTGGCTATCATTAAGGATTTATTCAGTGATACAGAGAAACATAATACACTTTATCATTATTGACTGAAATAGCCAAAGGATAGAGGGGAGAGAAGCTGTCACTCATACCATGATGATATCTTATCCTACAGCTAAGCCTTTGGACTGCCAGTTGCTCCTCACAGAGATGACCAGTTACTGCCTCAGTAGACACCCAGGAAACACCACAGAACAGGTTGGGAAAGGCACTTTACCTAATGAATCACCTAGCATTACCCTTTCCTCACAAAGAGGTACCACCCATAGTAAAACATTACAAAGTATGAATTCCGCACTGCCACGGGTGCCAGAATCAGAGCAGGCCTTAGTGATGGTAACAAATTTAAATACAGGTCTTTGGGAGGAACCCCAGCCTCTAATAACTTGGGGTCGAGGGTATGCTTGTCTCTCCACAGGTCACGGACCAAGATGGGTACCAGCAAGGGGGTAAGGCCATGGTTGGCCTCCTCCCCACAATCGCCGCTGTCATCGGTTATTGCCAGCCCTGGGTCTCCATCCAACCATGCCACAACATCGGGGTCACCCTCACCAACATGACAGGACAAGAAGCAATGTGCCTGTCCCTGGCTAGTGCTAACGACCCGTTTACAACATGTCTGGTGGGGATCCTGGCAGATAACAAAGATTGGACTGTCTACTTGCTGTGAGCGTCTCCAGAGCCACAGGAATTAGATATCCTGGGAAGTGTAACAGCCACATCATGTGTAAGGTTCAATTACATGGGCAAAAACCAAACCATGAAACAAATTGTCAATGTCACTCTCGCTCCTTATTGCAATGCATCTCTTTGGTGTAATTATACAAAACTATAATAGCATCATTCCCTGTGCCAGGAGCAGCTCTGCTCGGCTGTGGGATCGACTGTGGAACGGACGCCCCTAGGTGCACCCCGAGCATTTTCCTCGGAGGGGTCTCCACTCTCAGCCGCTCACCACGGGAGTAGACAAGGACCTCCTGAAGCTGTGGACTAATTATCTTAAGTGATATTTTCTTGTGGTATGAATGCAAAGTGAAAGAGGCCTCTTTGTGTGAGTGTGTGATTGTGCTGTGCGAGTGAGAAGTAGCATCGTGGCGAAGCACCATCCCTAGTGCTTAGTGGCTTGTTGCTTGGTGTAGATTCTAGTAGGCACGCTACTTTACAATCATAATTTGTATGTGATTTTCACCCTGTTGCTTATTGTAATGTTTGCAGTGCTTGATAGAAAAATATATAGAAAGCATTTGGTTGATTGTAAATAAAAAGGGGGAATTGTGGGAAAGGAATTTGCAGGTGTCTTTGCGCTGTTTCCCACGTCCTTGTATTAGAGATAATGAGGAAACAAGCTAGAGACAAGTGCATGGAGAAGCTAGACCAATTATAAGTTGTTATCAGCGCATGCTGTAGTTAGTTGCCTATATATACACTCTGTGAGAACCTGTAATAAAGGAGGACGATTATACTCGCATCGAGGTTGCATCGTTACTCGGGTCCGTTTCCCTTTCCGACAACAATACTGAGATGGGAAAAGGCTGAAGACCAAGACCACAAACTAATAATAGATGCACTTAGTATGGTTCAAGATAACATATCTTTAGCTTTTAGTTGTATACAAGCACAGTTATGGATGCAGGCAACAGCTGCCTTGATCATTAGGGAAGGAAGTGAAGGTATTTTCCCGGCTGAAGTCCGAAAGGCTGTTTGGGACAATGCCAATGATTTTGAGAGGAAGTTCCAATCTTGGTGGACTCTGGTAAATTTTACTTATGTTTCCATTGTTAACATGGCTACTGCCTTTGTGCTTACTATACGTAATGCCACAGTTTATGTTATCCACGCCATCATTGCACTAGGATTAAACCATGAGGAGACAGTACTCTATCCCTTAGAGCGTAGAACATGGGCACGGATGGGGAATGGGAAATGGCAGTCTGTAAATCTGGAATCATGTGTTACCCGGGAACAACAAGGATTTATTTGTGAAAGCGACACAATTGATGCTCAGGATGTATGTCTTGACACTGAGCAAGGTGTTTGCCACTTTGAAATTCATCCAAATACTAGTCAAAAGACTGTGCTTGTATATATTGGTCAAGGGTGTGTGTGTTTAAGAACTGCTTGTGCTTTTGTAGAGGTAGATAAGGAAAACATAACTCTCCCTAGCAAAAATCATTCTAACTTTTGTATTTGTAACTTTGTTAGAATTGTCGGGTGTGATTTTCTATATTTGGCACCAGTGGTATCCCACCAGTTGATCAAGTCTAACAACACAATGTATCACAAGTTATTACTTATACCTTTTGGGATGAACCTCACATTAGTGAAGTAACTAGTTAAACACAAAGACCTGATCAATTTTTTTTTTTAAAAAAAAGCATTCAGGAAAATGGAGAGAGGATTCTAATCACTATCCATCATGATACAAAGGAAATAAGGATAGTTTTTGCAGAGAGTAAAACAAGACACAAATCACAACTGGTGGGATGCACCCTTTGGGTGGTTGCCAACTGCAACTGGGATTTTGAACACATTATGTTACCCAATTATTGTTTTATTGATATTAGTTGGTATAAGTTTGATATTGTCTTTTTTAATGCTTGTTTGGAATTGGAAATTGTTACAACGAATGTCGATATTAGCTTCCTTGACGAAAGTACATGGCAAGGCATTGGGGGATACATATCATAGAGATTGGGAAGAAAATTGTTGTATTAAGTAAAAGAATTTACTAGATTTTCCAGAAAAGGGGGGACTGAAACATGGGATTAGAAATTAGAGAGCGACTGATTAAGAATAAATATGTAGGCAACACTCATTGCTTAATATGTGCTACATTTGTGATGTACTGTGCCTGTCCAGATGAGCCCCTGGGACCCCAAGGACCAGATCAAACCAACCTTATGGTTCAGACTGTGACCAAGGGCTCAGAGAGCATGCGCAGGGAGACAAGGTGAAAAGTTCAATTTACTTCATCCCAATGACCACCCTGACGACCACCAGAGAGTACTACACAAGCGCAGAAGGACTGATAAGATAATTAGCATACGAAGCACACAAGCGCAGAAGGACTGATAAGATAATTAGCATACAAAGCGGGGCTAGGCAGAGCTAGGAAATGAATGCGCATAGATGTGTTGCGAAACTTAATACATATGTAATATTTTAGGGGATAAAAGAGAATGCAAGCGAGCGAATTGCATGCACGACTTTGGTGGGACTACCCCCCGTGCTGCCCAGCACTGAATAAACATACCTACTTTACAGTCTTACTGATTGTGGAGTCAGTTTTTCGCGACTCATAAGACTCCTTTTTCGGAGGAGGAATCAAGTTATGCTCCCTATAATCCTAATATTGCACCAGAGGCAGCGGCAGCTGCTCCAGGAGGGAAGACAGGGACTGCAATTGACGCTGTCCCTGGAGAAGTCACTGTCCCTGGAGAAGTCGTGTCGGGGAGGGTGGAGTGGCAGGAGTGGAGGCAGGGGAGTCCCGATGGGGCCTCAGGGCTGTGCAGGGGTGCCGCGGGGCTAGTGACACTCCCCCCTTACCAGGAGAGAGATTAGGAGTTTTGAGAAGGAAATGGAGTCTTTAATTGAGGGCCTAGCATAAAAGTCAAATCCATTTCTAAGGCCTAATTTGTATTCCTGGCGGGGGAAATCATAGAATCATAGAATATCCTGAGTTGGAAGGGACCCTTAAGGATCATCAAGTCCAACTCTTATGTCAGTCTTGAGTATGTTATTCACTGGAGAAGAATGTTTAGGAGGGGAATGATTCGTCAGGCAGCTATGCAAGAATGGGAAAGACCT